>NC_082700.1:33037915-33133164 GCF_949987515.2 Delphinus delphis
TGGGTTACAGTAAGGAGTTGGAATATTTATATCTGAGAATAGGGACCAATGAAGGATTTGGGGTAGGGGAGTGTCATGATGTGATTTTGCTTTAAGAGATTATTTCCTGTGGTATAGAAAATGGGCTTTAGTGAAAGCAGAGAGCAGGGAGACCAGTTATTGCAATAGTTAAGGCAAGAGGTGGGGACTTTGGAGTCATCAGAGTCTAGGCAAAAGTAAAGAGTATGGGTGAGATTGTGTATAAAAAGAAAAAAGAAAGTGTGTAAAAAGAGAAAAGACGAAGACAAGGGTCAACTTCCAGGGAATTTCACAGCTGAGGGGTGGGAAGGGACATTGAGAAGTAGCTGTAGTTTAGGAGGACAAGGGGTTGGGCAGATGGGGAGGGATGCTTAATCCACAGTATAAAATGCTGGAAAGGTCAAGGAAGATGAGAATTGAAAAGTGGCTGTTGGATTTGGCAATTGGCAGGTTCTTATAACTGTAGAATGCACTTTCAGTGGAATGGTGGATGTGCATGACAATTTGTGGTTTCTTGACAGTAAGTGGGACATAAGAAAATGAGGGTTAGGCTACTTATAGGATCTTGGTTGTGAAGATAAAGAGGATAGAAGAAGAGAATAAGGAGTAAAGGAGCTCAGGGTGAAAATCCAAGCATGTTTACATCAAAGGCAGAGTGAAGAAAAGAGAGAAAGAGAGGTTGTAAAAATAGGTGTAAGGATTAAAAAAAATCCAGGCTGTGGTGAGAAAGTGGGGTACGATCACTTTGGGTGACTTTGGGTATGTTGAGGAGTACTAAAGAGAAGAGAGGAAGGAAGTAAATATAGGTGTGGATGAGAGTAAGCTGGGTTTCAGGGAAGGAAGGTGAATAATCCTTCACTAATGAACTCTTTTCTGTCAAGTAAAAGCAGGTCATCTGTTCAAAGTAATGAGGTCAAGAATAGGAGAGGAATTTTGAAGAGAGATGTAAAGATTTAGAAACCACCCAGGAAAATGGGAGAAGAAGCTGACCAAGAATGTATTTTCACAGCAGAAGTTTTCAACCCTTAGTAAAACTTAGGCGCAAAGCATTCTGTGAGAGTTCATTCTCAGTTTCTGGTCTTTTAGTAGCTGCAGGAAAAGTTTAAGTGGATATAAAAATGAGAAGAACTTTACAAGTTTATTAAGTAGAAACTAACAAGTTAACCACTCAGCCCATTTTCAGTAGAGGTTCTCATTAAGGACCTGATATTTGAAAGTCTGCACAGTCATAATGACTATGTTATTGCCCTAGGACCTCAGCAGAATTCAGTATTGGAAAATGCCCTGTGAAAATGGCTTTAAGCTCTTGCTAGTAACATTAGTATTATCCTAGGAATGTTAACAAAAGTTTCAGGCCTTCTTGAGCTAATCTTCATGCCAGGTAGTGATACATTAAATAGATAAAAATGTTAATTAGGTATTTGAACCTTCGAAGATGCAGTGACCCTGTGTATGTTTGGGTGTGCAAGTGTGCAAGCATGTGAGAGACATCTTTGTTTAAAAAATTGTGATAGTTACTAAAATGTTCATTTAGAGTGGCTTATCTCAGTAAGGAGAAAAGAAGAAAATAAGGTAGAAAATTTTTAAACTCCTGTTTAATCTCTTAAAACCTAACCTATTGACTTTTCTATTAACTGACCTATTTACAGAAGGAGATTTTCCTAACATGGACACAGTTTTAAATAAGGAAAAAATTTTTAAATGCTCATCATAATATTTGCATGACAGTTATAAAGAGTTGTCTAGCTATGGAATTATAAAACAAAATCCAAATATGAAACCAGTTAAGAACACATGCTGTTCACAATCATAGAGTTAATTTATAAGCTACCATGGAATATTCTTATTCTGCTATTGAAGTGGACAGCCCTTTCTCATTGCTACCATACCAAAATATTGATAAAGATTTCTGAAAAAAAAGAGCCTCAACAACTTACTTTCAACTTCCCTAAGAGAGCTTAGGAAAGTTATCTGTCTCAAAGTTTATGCCACAGAATGTGATAACACTCATTAAACAGAAACAATACTATGAGGTTTATCAAATTATGAAATTGATGAACATCCTTTATTTAAAATGTATTATAAGTTCTTAGGTAAATTTAGGAACTTGCCAATTACATATACAAAGCAGAATTGTTTGTATTCATCTAAGCCTCTGAGGGTAAATGTCTTGGAACATGTAATAGTTAATGAGAAAAATCTGGTGTGAAAATATTTGTATTGGTGAATTTTACTGCTTTATTATACTTTTCCTTCTCATTAGTAATATTTTTCAGAAAAGTCTCCATGTCTGTGGATACCAAGGGTGGGGGACACTAAGTTGGATGAATTTCATAAAGACAATTACAGTGAGCCCTCTGTATCCACAGGTTCCACCGACCGTGTATCAAAAATATTAAAAAAAAAAATTATAAGAAGTTCCAAAATGCAAAACTTAACTTCGCTGCATGCAGGCAACAAGTTACATAGCATTTACATTGTAATAGATATTATACGTTATCTAGAGATCATTTAAAGTCTACAGGAGGGTGTGTGTCAGTTATATGCAAATACTATAGTACCATTTTACATAAGCACGCACAGATTTTGATATGATGGGGTAGTCCTGGAGCCAGTCACTCATGGGTATTGAAGGACAAATGTACTGTATTTGGTAAGCTAGTAGGATTTGTCTCAGTAAAGAAGATTGCCTCTGGGTTCCTTTCTTCACTGGAAGAAAAATGAACATTCTGCTAATTGACCAGATTCTCAGCCTCACTTTTGTATTACATTGGTTATTGACACCAATAATTGTAAAATCACTTTGTAAATGTAGAGTGCCACATCAAGGCTCGTTTAGCCTTATGTGTTCTCAACCTCTGTAACTCTCTAGAATAATGCAAATTGCTTGACTCAAACCAATAAAAGAGAAACTGTGTTGTATGTGACATTATAAAGAATGGAACTTTACACTTGTGAAGGAGTAATGATAGCTAACTTTATTGAACACTTAATGTTGTACCCAACATTATTCTAAGCTCTTTACTTAACACTAATTTATTTAAAGTATAGTAGCTGCTTATTGATAGTGTAGCCATTTCAGGGTAGTTCATTCTCTCATTGAGTGATTCATAGTAGGCGGTGCTCAGAGTAGATAGCATTGTGGATAATTTGTGTTTTATAGTAAGAACTATAGCACCTAAATGATATCACATCCATTTTGTTTTATAATTTCATGATGTATTTAAAATGTAAATGAGATGGAAAGCACTTGATTTTGATCTATTTATATAAGCCTTGTAAAAGTTTAACATGATAGGCAATTCTCTCCTTCAGCCTCTGTATCTACTGGGATGTGTGGAAAGAGCATGGATTTTAGAGTCCAGCATAACCTGGGCAAGATACATAATCTTTTGGTTGTCTTAAAGAACATAGTAGCTCCTCAATAAATATATTGTTCAGTCATCAAATGATTGAAATGCCTGGCACATAGGTTCTTAATTACTTTTGTTTCCATTTCTTTAGTTTTCCTTCAAGGATTTAGAAATAGCAGCCTCCCTTATTGTTCACTTCCTCAGAGTAATATTTGTTGACCCTTGACTGCCACAGCAATTACTGATTGGAACTTCCAGATCAGGAGTTGGGAAGGAAACTGAAACTGCTTCCTTGTACCATCTTTTTCTTTGAATTAATTTTTTTTCCTTTTATATTTCCTGTTAAAGTTTTCTTTTCTGTTTGAATGTTACTAGGATAACAGAGTTTTGTATTAAGAGTCTTACAATATAGCCCTAATAGAAAAATTCACAAGTCTTTTAAAGTAAACTAGTTTTTCTCATAAAGTGAAAGAACTGCGTTCCCTTTAAGCTAATAGTATTGCCTGCAAAGTTATAAAAATTTCCATCATTTTCTTTCGCACTTTTGAAATCCTATGGTTTATAACAGCCTTCATAAATTGGCGACTTCCATCCCAGCTCTGACACAGAGCTTTTCAGCCTGTCCTTCTGTCTGTGTACGTGCTGCTTGACATTGACAGGATTCTTGTCAAAATGGGGCTTTTGCATAAATTAGTGTTTAACCCTGGACAGGCTTTTCCTCCTCATTTCAATACAGCTTTTAAGAGACTGTGCTGCTCTTATCCATAGATAATGAAAGTGAAATTTGACTATTTTATCATGCATTTTACACTCTGAAGGAGTACCATAAACTTTACTAGTCTTATTTATTTTTCTTTTTTTAAAAAAATGTATTTATTTATTTATTTTTGGCTGCATTGGGTCTTTGTTGCTGTGTGCGGGCTTTCTCTAGTTGCTGCAGGAGGGGGCTACTCTTCGTTGTGGTTCATGCGTTTCTCATTGCCATGGCTTTTCTTGTTGCAGAGCATGGGCGCTAGGCACACGGGCTCAGTAGTTGTGGCTCATGGGCTCCAGAGCGCAGGCTCAGTAGTTGTGGCATATGGGCTTAGTTGCTCTGCGGCATGTAGGATCTTCCAGGACCAGGGCTCGTACCCATGTCCCCTGCATTGGCAGGAAGATTCTTAACCACTGCGCCACCAGGGAAGTCCTCTTACTGATTTCTCATTAAGCCCTAATTAGTAATTCTCAGTGTTACCAATTCTTGTACAATATAGACACCATCACTGATAGCCTACTGTCCCTTCTTGTCCAGAGGACCTATTTGCCTTACTTTTTATTTTAATAAGCAGCTTACATTGTATGTGGGGGAGAAAGTGAGAGGAAGGGGAAGGAGTTTCGAGTTGCATAAAGGAGTACACTTTAAATAATCTTATGGATGAATTTAGAAGTTTTAAAAAGTTAATTGTTTTACCTTAATACTTTCCAGAAGGTACATATTAAGCATTGTGGATAATTTGTGTTTTACAGTAAGAACTGTAGCACCTAAATGATATCACATCCATTTTGTTTTATTAATTTTATGATGTATTTAAAATGTAAATTTTGATCTATTTGTATAAGCACTTGATTTTGATCTATTTCTTGGGTATTTGAAGCACCCAAGAAAATCTTTTGACTCTAATGCAGAGACTTTGTACCTTCCTGATTTTTTCTTACCATCATTGTTCCAGCCATGACTGAATGGAGAAGGAACAATAGCTTCATTCTTGAACTACAAGAATATTTACATATTCAGTAGGAACAAACATTTATTTGCTTTTCCTTTGGGTATGATGATGAGCAAATTATTCTCCATAGTATATTATCAGTTCCCCCAGCCTCTGTTGAACATCTCAGATGTTTCAGGTGTGGAATTACATGTGACTAAAAACATGGTTCCTGAATTTCAATAAACCTAGAAATAGTATTATTACAGCAAAATATAATATGTTTAGTAGCCTTAATTAAATCAGGTGATATGTACTGTCTAATTTTTCTTTACCTAAGTTGATGGAAATGAGTTTATCTCCCTTATTATTCTTGGAGAAAAGCTTTGTGATACCTTTTCTTTCTTCAACAGTCTAACCATCAAAAATGATTGAGAAGAGAAGCTAAGCTTGGAAAGAAAATGATTTCTTTTAAAAAAAGCTAACTCTTCATATACCGAACATTTTGAAATCTCAACATGAGGGAAAAAACCTCATAAATTTAAGCATACTAAGAGTAATTTATACTTAGTTAACAGAAAGATGATATGTTATATCTTTACCAACATATTGAAATAATTAGAATAAATGATTGAGAATGTGAAGATTGGAGTTCCTTCTATACAATGCCTGCTTATAACTGGAACATATACGCCAGGCACCATATATGTCTGTGTTAGCTGATTTAATAACTACAGGAACCCTATGAAATAATTATTAGTATTCCCACTTAATACACATGAAAAAGTACAAATCCAAGTTCAGAGCCATTAAGAAACTTGCCTAAAATCATAGAGCTAATAAGTTGTAGAGCTGATGTTCAGTTTGCAGACTTGCTGACATCATAGCACATGATTTTACACTTTACCTGTAAATGGAGATAAATGATACCAACCTACTTTTTGTATAATGTATATAAAAATTTCATCATAGCAGTAAGTTTGTACTCAATATGTGATACACAGTTTTGGTAAAGTAACTATCAACTATTTAGTTCATTCAGTCTTAATTCTCTCTTTAAAATTTAGAGAATTTTAAATTGAGAAGCAAAGATGTATATGCAAGAGGTATTTCTCAAGGGGCTAGAAAATATTTTACAAAGAGTAGAAAAAGAATCAACCTATTCCTTTAACCTACAGTTCTATTCCTAAGAGCTTAATCTTATACTGTGAATCTCCTTTTATCTTCTAAATTTCACTGGAATCTAGTTTCAGGGTTAAACTACATTTTAGCCACCCATGTATGTTTTAGGTGGTAATCCTCCAATTTCCACTAGGCAAAAAAAAAAAAACTAACAAATTACCAAGATAATTTTATTTTAGAAAAACTGACTTAATATTATATAGTTATTCAGAACACCAATGATAAAACTATGCCAAAGTAATTAGTATCTTTCAATAGTGCATATATTCAATTACAGTTAAATTTAAAACTTTAGGTTGGGAAAATAATTCTCTTCAAATATACAATGAAATAGACCTGGGAGTAGGTTATAGACATTTCGTTTGTTGACAAGTACAGTATGAGCAAGGAATGATCAAGCAGCTGCTAAAAACATTAAAGCAAGGTCAGATTGCACTAATGATTATATAGAGTTTGCTCATCATGGAAAATAGTAGTATTATGTTGCAAGCAGACCATACATGCAATATTATTCTGAATACTAGGTTACATAGAATAGTAAATATTAAAATGTATAAAGGAAAATATGATCAAGATGATGGGAGATAGTGGAAATAATGGTATTTGACAAATGATTCCAGGAACTGAGTCTTTTGATTTTAGAAAATAGAAGACTAAGAGAAAGGCATAATACTTGTTTTAAAATAATTTAAAATCTTCCATATGGCAAAGGACATAGGCTTAACTAGAAAGCCCGGGTAGTTTGCACTTTCTAGAGAAGGATACAAAGGAGTGGGGTTGGCTGCCTGAGAAAGCCTTAGCATCCTTCACTTATTTGAAGGAGACAGAACCATCACACCACCGGTGTGTGATGTGTGGGGATGAATTTTGTACCTTGTAGATCAGATCATTGACTCCTGGGGCACCTCACAATTCTTAAACTACAGCTTTTATTAACTAGCCTGATAAAGACTTTTAAACATATTTTCTTCATGTTTCACTAAAGAGAAATCATTTTACTTCATTATGCAGACATTGTTAATATGGGTTGCTGGGTATGTATGGGATTTAAATGTGAAAATGATTATTACATTGTAATCTTATAGATAACTATAAATAATTTATAAATAACTATAAATAATCTTATAGATAGCTGCTATAAGATTCAAAATTTTAATTCTTTTCCTGTCAATCTTATGTTCCTTAGGGGTGAAAACATTAGCAAATGATTTTATTTTCTGTACTGTTAGATATTGCAAACCTTTTCTTAAAGTTATATAAAGCATGTCAAGTCGTCTCCTTTCCCTACTCCAACACTCAGTACTTTTTAATAGCAAAGATCTGGCCTGTATTTTATCAATTTGACATGGAGTTTTTTTTTCTAATTCTGTTTCTTTAGCCTGTATTACAGGTCACTGAAGCACACCATAAGTACTTGTCTCAAGTGGTCAGTTACATAAAATGTACTGGGCTGACTGTTTTAGAATAAAAAGCAGTCTGGCACTATGATGTGGTAATTATTACTTTCAGAGAAAGAATTAGTTAATTCATTCTTAAAGTATATTGTATTAGTTACAAATTTAAGATGTAAAAATGGTATAACTTATGAGGGAGTGAAATGATTAACCACTTGTGATTAGTGCTCATAAGTTTTAACCGTAAAATATTCTAAAACATATTTGCTCAATTAGCATATTTGGGAAAGCAGTTGCTTTTGCAAGGGTAATTTATAGGCAATCACCTGAAAACATATCAACAGGCATAGATAAGCATTTTTCATTATTAATCATCATTGCTATACCTCTGCTGTTTAAATAGTGTTTCTGTTTTTTATGACATTTGATAAAATTTTAAGGGTATGGTCTTGGTATTAAGGCAAGATGTTCAAAGAGGTTAATCACGTTTATTTTTAGCTTTTTCTTAAAATATTCATATTTTAAGCAAATAATATCTTTAACTTTTGATTAATCATTTTCAGTAATGTGTCTTTGCTAATTTTCTCCTTTTGTTTGTTTTATTTGCCCTTTTTCTCTATAATTAAAAAAGAAGACCTCTTCCTAAAAGAAACAAAAACAGTGGTAACAATGGAATGATTTATAATGTGAAATCATTAGTTTTTGTGTATAGATGTTTTTCAAATTTCTGAAGAAATAAAAGGCAAGCAGGTGACAAGAGTCTTTCTCCTTGCATTGGCTCTTTCATTTTCTTCAGTGGCTTTTCCACTTTCCTTATCTGACAAAAGCAATTTGAGGAATATTCTTAACAGCAAACCTGATTTTTAGCAAAATCTGTGAGTCTTGATAGTTCAATTGAAGTGAGCATGTATATATTACTGTCAAAGAATTACTTAATTCAGAATAATAGACAACGTATATGGCTTATTTGCTAAACTCTTTTTGGGTATTATCTCATGTAATGCTCCTTGTAAACCTATGAGTTGATTACTGCTGTCTATGTGAGAAAACTGAGATGTAGAGAAGTTGAGTAACACATCTAGGAAGTGGCGGAGTCTAAACTCAGACTAAGATCTGACCTAACAGACTGAGGTCTTAAATACCAATGCCATGATAAGGTATCTCTCAAGGGAATCTGAGTAGATTGGCATCTTTTGGAGCAGAAATATGCTTCCTACCCTGACTTCTGGACAAGCTTTGGAATCTATTTAACCTTTAGCTTTAAAAGAGGAAATGAGTTGGAGAGAGGTACACATTTTTACAAATCATATATTCATTCTTTGGACTTCACTATGGCATTTCAACAAAGATGCTGACCATTAAATGTTTATACTAGCCTCAGGGCAGAAGCCATCTACTTATTTAAAATTAATCTTTAGCCAGCTATTAGAAAAAAATAAGCAAAACTGTCTGAAGCAAGAAATGTAAAATATACACTATGTGATGCCATGAAAAGAACTTTGGAGTGGACAGCCCAGGGGTCTTATTGAAGCATGGCCACTTACATAACTTTGGGTAAGTTACTCTGAGCCTTAGCTTGTTCATCTGTAGAAGGATGAGATTAAGTAATTCAAAGCATTGTTGCAAGGATTAAATGAGATAAAATGCCAGGCACATAGTAGAATAATCATTCCCCTTTTTTCTATTCCAAGTTTTAAAGAAAGTTGGGTGTGTTTTTGATGGAAGAGTATCAGTACTTTTATTATTTGAAGTTTGAAAAGGGTGACATTTTCTAGTCTCTTTTTTGTATTATATTCTCCTAGTTGAAATATGGATGCAGCCTTTTGATGTTGAGTTGCATTTTCTTGAGTGTCTAAGCTGCCAAAAATATTTTGTTTACTTTGTATTAAATAGTAGAAGATCTTAACGATGTTAGAGGAAAGACAATGGTGGATAGTACTGTATTTGCTTTAACTGTCATTGAAACATCCAGTTTTCTTCCATGTTAAAGTTTAGTTGTCTTATTTAGGTAGTGCTTTAGTTGGCAGAGTACAGAATAAAACCCTTGAGGTAGGGATTCAGATGATTTCCTAATATCTGATAGAATCATCAATAATCCTTACCTAATTCTTATGTAACTTTAGAGAATATCCTCTTTTCTAAAAAGAGAATATCAGAACACAGTGAAATGTCTCAGAGTTCTCCTGAAACATTGTATTGCCGTTCCTCCCTGGCAGCCAGGCACGCCTCCAGTCCTCCCCTCGGTCCCCAGCAGCGGAACAGCGGCTGGGAGGCCTTCCGGCGCTGTTTGCGGCGTGGCCGCCTCCTCTGCGGCGCTACGACGTACTGCGAGAAGTGGAGCTCCGGGGTGGAGATGTGTCTCTTCCTTGAAGACCTGCGGGAGGGCTCCTGCATCCTCTGCCTCTGCTCCAGGGCGTTTGTGGAAGATCGGAAATTGTGCAGTTTGGGATTAAAAGGCTACTACGTTAAAGACGATGGCAACAGTGCAGGAGAGCAAGCTACAGAAGAGGAAGAAGGTGGTCGTCCCCAGGGCACTGCAGAGTCACGTGACAGCAAAGACGTAGGCCCAGATGAAAGTGAACTTGATTCTGAGGCTGAACTCATGAGAAGTATGGGACTGCCACTTCAGTGTGGTAGGGTGTCTGCACATAAGAATTTTGAGGTATCTATGAATACTAGAAACAAAGTTTAAAAAGAGAAAAAACATCAAAAGAAGTACTTAGATGAAATTAAGAGAGAATCTTGGAGACAAGAATGTGCGGAAGATGACATTTTGGCTTCAGATTCAGATGATCCATCTTCATCTGAGAATGAGAACACCAGAAGGTATAAACTTCGAACCAAAAAAGACATTGAAGGTGAGAATCTTCCTGCTGAAAATACATTATCTCCAAAGCTGGAAATTACGGAGCTCTGGGAGAAGTACTGGAAGGAATACCAGGGGGAACTGCTGTGGCAAAGCTGGCAAGAAAAGCATGCAGGTCAGACGCCGTCCTCAGAACCCTGGAACATCCCTAATACAGAGGCGGAATGGGAGCAGCATTATAGCCAGCTGTATTGGTATTATTTGGAACAGTTTCAGTATTGGGAAGCTCAGGGTTGGACTTTTCATGCTTCACAAAGCTGTGATACAGATACTTGTGTGTCTAAAACAGTAGTTGACAACAAGAAAGACGAAAATCGCACGAAAGCAGATGAACTTTCTTCTCCATCTTCATCAATGGATAGCGAAAGCTCTAGTTCAAGTGATAAAGATCATAATGAAATTCTTGATGGACTTAGTAATGTAAGTCTGAATTCAGAGGATGTAGAACAGAGCCGATTAGATCCCTCTGTGAGTTGTGATGGACAGCAGAAGAGAATGCCTTGCTTAGGGCCAAAGTGAACCATGTAATGGAGGAAGCAAGGAAAGCAGCTTGTCTGGGAACAGAAGCACAAGCCAACCAGCTCAGGATTCACAAGAGTCATCAGAAGCAAACACAATCACAGACAGACCACACCTCATCGGCACTGATGGAGATGAGAGTGGCAAAGATCCACCTGAACAGAAGCCAAGCAAATTCAAGAGGAGCCACGAACTGGACATTGATGAAAACCCAGATTCAGACTTTGATGTCGACGGTTCCCTTCTAGGATTCAAGCATGGCTCAGGACAAAAATATGGTGGAATTTCAAATTTCAGTCACCGGCGGGTCAAGTATCCACACAAGAATGTGAAGTACAAGTCAAAGTACTTGGACATGAGAAGACAAATCAATATGAAAAACAAACACATCTTCTTCACTGAAGAGCCAGGAAAAACTCTTTTCAAGAAAAGCAAAACTTTGAATAAGGTAGAAAAATTCCTAAAATGGGTAATGAACCAATGCATGAGGAAGCATCGCAGGAGTCAGTTTCTCATAACAACGTTCAAGATACTTGCACAAGCAGTGGTTCAGAGGAACAAGAAGTGTCTGTTGAAAAAGGGGATGACCCACCGGAGACGAGTGAGCCAGAACCTGGAAAGCGTCGTGCCATGTCTTCAGCTGGGGAAGTGGTAACAGAGAAAACTGACAGGGACAGCACAGAAGCAGCAGTGACAGATGAGGGTGACTGCCCCACCAAGGCTGCACCAGACCGTCTTCAGGTAGAAGCCGAAGCTGAAAATAAAAAGAAGAAGAAGAAGAGCAAGAACAGAAAGGGAATTGGTCTGCCTCCGGAGATCACTGCTGTGCCCGAGCTGGCAAAGTACTGGGCCCAGAGATACAGGCTCTTCTCCCGCTTTGACGATGGAATTAAATTAGACAGAGAGGGCTGGTTTTCAGTTACACCTGAGATCGCTGAGCACATTGCTGGCAGGGTCAGCCCGTCCTTCCACTGTGACACCGTAGTCAACGCATTTTGTGGAGTTGGAGGAAATACCATTCAGTTTGCCTTAACAGGAAAGAGAGTGATCACCATTGATATTGATCCTGTTAAGATCGATCTTGCTCACAGTAATGCAGAAATTTATGGGGTAGCAGACAAGATTGAGTTCATCTGTGGAGATTTCCTGCAGCTGGCTTCTCGTTTAAAGGCTGATGTCGTGTTTCTCAGCCCTCCTTGGGGAGGACCACACTACACCACCGCCGAGATCTTCGACATCAGCACCATGATGTCTCCTGATGGCTTAGAAATTTTTCAGACTTTCCCAGAAGATCACTAATAATATCATTTATTTTCTTCCAAGAAGTGCTAATATCGACCAGGTGGCGTCCTTGGCTGGGCCTGAGGGCAAGTGGAAATAGAACAAAACTTTAATAATAGATTGAAGGCAATCACTGCTTATTTGGGGGAACTGATCCGCAGATCAGCCTCTGAATCATAAGTGAGGTGGTATAGAGATCAAAAGATCATAGCGGTCAGAACACTATTCACTTGGAATTTCTTCTCTGTATTCACTGACACTTTGTACCCATAGTAAAATGGGTATTTGTACCCTAATACACTTTTTGCCCACATTGATGCAGTACCATCCGGAATTTGCTTTTAAACATCCATTTATTTTATAAAGTTAGTGTTTTTTAAGTTTCTATTGAAAAAAATATGAAATATATTTTGTAATATAGAAGTTTATATTCTTTTTCTATTAAAATGGCAGTGAAAGGAAGAAAAAAAAAAACATTATATTCTCAGCCATGCATTTTGGACCAGTTGCTTAGTAGTTAGATTTTGAATCCTATTTTGTTTCTTGTCTTGAATCAGTGTGGTTTTTTTAATTAAATTTTATTTTTTTATACAGCAGGTTCTTATTAGTTATCCATTTTATATATATTACTGTATATATGTCAATTCCACTCTCCTAATTCATCACACCAACACCACTACCCCCGCCACTGCCCCCCTTGGTGTCCATACGTTTGTTCTCTACATCTGTGTCTCTGTTTCTGCCCTGCAAACCGGTTGATCTGTACCATTTTTCTAGGTTCCACATATATGCGTTAATGTACAATATTTGTTTTTTTCTTTGTGACTTACTTCACTCTATATGACAGTCACTAGATCCATCCACGTCTCTACAAATGACCCAATTTCATTCCTTTTTATGGCTGAGTAATATTCCATTGTGTATATGTACCACATCTTCTTTATCCGTTCGTCTGTCGATGGGCATTTAGGTTGCTTCCATGACCTGGCTATTGTAAATAGCGCTGCAATGAACATTGGGGTGCATGTGTCTTTTTGAATTATGGTTTTCTCTGGGTATATATGCCCAGTAGTGGGGTTGCTGGGTCATATGGTAATTCTATTTTTAGTTTTTTAAGGAACCTCCGTACTGTTCTCCATAGTGGCTGTATCAATTTACATTCCCACCAACAGTGCAAGAGGGTTCCCTTTTCTCCACACCCTCTCCAGCATTTGTTGTTTGTAGATTTTCTGATGACGCCCATTCTAACTGGTGTGAGGTGATAGCTCATTGTAGTTTTGATTTGCATTTCTCTAGTAACTAGTGATGTTGAGCAGCTTTTCATGTGTCTCTTGGCCATCTGTATGTCTTCTTTGGAGAAATGTCTATTTAGGTCTTCTGCTGATTTTTTGATTGGGTTGTTTGTTTTTTTAATATTGAGCTACATGAGCTGTTTATATATTTTAGAGATTAATCCTTTGCCCATTGATTCATTTGCAAATATTTTCTCCCATTCTGAGGGTTGTCTTTTCGTCTTGTTTGTAGTTTCCTTTGCTTTGCAAAAGTGTTTAAGTTTCATTAGGTCCCATTTGTTTATTTTTGTTTTTATTTCCATTACTCTAGGAGGTGGATCAAAAAGATCTTGCTGTGATTTATGTCAAAGAATGTTCTTCCAAAGTTTTCCTCTAAGAGTTTTATAGTGTCTGGTCTTACATTTAGGTCTCTAATCCATTTTGAGTTTATTTTTGTGTATGGTGTTAGGGAGTGTTCTAATTTCATTCTTTTACTTGTAGCAGTGTGGGGTTTTTTTCTGCCACAAAATATTTGGTTAAAATAAATTATTACCGGACCTGGTATATTAAACAGATTATCTTAGCGCTGCTCTGAGGGAAAGAGGGATTATAATTCTGCATTACACTTTATTCTAAAATGGTATCTTATTTCACTCAAAGTTTCAAAAACAGATAAATTAGTTTATTAGCATAAAATTTGCTTATTTTGCTTATGTTTAATGAAGGCTGAGATTTTTATTTTTCCCCATTTAGGTATAGAAGGTGAGTTTGTATTGTCAAATGAGAAATTTAATTCATAGAAGTCAAAAGCAGGGTTTAGATTTTCCCTGTGATAAAACGCAAAGACAACGGTCTCTGAACTGAGTCAGGGGCCTGTGTTCCCGTTCCTGTTCTTTCAGCAGTTCATTTTCTTATATTAATCAAGCCACTCAACCTAGCTGGTTCCTAGTGTACAGCAGAGGTTGAACCAGGTTGGGTTTTAGTTTTTGTGCTTTAGGGGTTACAGAACTTGGAAGAACTAAAGAAGAGAAAGCCAAGGGGATACTGTATGTAAAAACACCCACTGTAACCTGAGCCCATCTATTTTATATTGGAATTCTGTATAAAATTTCATTTGAAAGAAGAGTGTCACATTTACCCCAAAAATAGATGATGATTTTTAAAATTTAAATTTGCTCAATTAGATTATCCCCAAATCCTCTTCCAATTCTGGCATTCACTGTGTCTGTATTTCTTGTCCTCATTACTTGGAAGCATAGTGTGAAGGGCAGACAGGACTATGAATCAGAAGACCTACTAACTCAGGTTATGGTACTAATTACCTGAGCAAATTATAGCTTCTTAGTTTTTTGGACTAACTGTTCTTTACAGAAACTATCTGTTTTGTAGTCTGTGGTTCCAGGCTACCACAGACAGACCCAGTTTATTTTGTCGTGGAGTTGTAAATATGGAATTGGAATATATTTTTAAACAAGAATAATTGGTAAACTAAGGTCAGTGTTAATCATAATACTTGACTCCTGTAGGCACAGCTGTTATCCATAATCTTCAATTACTTTATTACTATCCAATTTTCAGTTGCTCTAATATAATAGAATATTAGTATAATTGATCTAAAATAGATTACTTAAAATATTTTAAGTTCTACTATTGGAATCCATTACATGAATTTTTGTTTTTGTTTTTGAATGGGGCAGAGGTACTTTATTTCATTACTTGGACTAAAAAGTAAAATCAAAGGTCAGAGTTTTCCAGTGGAAACCAAGAGGAAATGTTATGAATATCCAAGGTATAATCAAAATTATATATACAACCTAGAGCCAATTCAGAGAGCTCAATAATCTTCAAAGTGGTTTTCATACATTAATTAATGCTGATGGCATCCCAAGGGTGAAAGAAATTTAATTCTCATATTTTAGTTATGGATAACCACAGGAAGACTCTGAATGGATCAAGATGTGCCATTTTAATAAGGCAGGTCAACAAATATTTCATCAAATATCTACCACATCAGCAATATATGAGGCGCAAAGTATCCCACTGATGTGGCCTACTTTACAGCCTGTTTTTTTGTTTGTTTGTTTTAGACTTTATTTTATAGAGGAGTTTTAGATTCACAGCAAAACTGAGAGGGGTATGGGATTTCCCACATACTCTTCGCCCCCACACATGCATAGCTTCTCCCGTTTATCAACATCCCCCACCATCTATCCGTTGTACATATGTTACAATTGATAGACCTACATTAACTCATCATTATTTTCCAGAGCCCATAGTTTACATTAGGGTTCACTCATGGTGTGCATTGGGTTTGGACAAATGTATTGGGACATGTATCTACCATAATAGTATCATACAGGATAGTTTCACAGCCCTAAAAATCTTCCTGTGTTTTGCGTATTCATCCCTCCATCCCCCCTAACCCTTGGCAACCAATGATCTTTTTACTGTCCCTATTTTGCCTTTATTACATGATATTTTGGGAAAGCAGGTTTGTCTTTAAAATTATTGTTTGCTTAGGTTTTATATTAAAATTAGTTGCTATTTCTATAAACTGACTACACAAGTTAACCAGACAGGCAAAGGTGGTCTGGAAATTCATAAGTAGTTCATATGTGAATCACTCAAGGAGATATGTACTCATTAAGATTTCAGTGTTCAAAATATTCAGAGTTCAAGGATTATTGTTGAGGGTACGTTGTATACATTTTGTGTGCTGGCTTGTGTTTTTGTGACTACTGTGCAAATTGTTAAAAGGAACTGACTAGAAAAATTTTTATTAAATTTCACACAAAGTAGCTATTAGAGGTGACAATATCAGTTAGTTTTTCCAAGTTTTTTGTGAAGAGAATTGCCATCCCTGTTCCCTACTCCCACCAGTAATCAATAATCGTTTTCTCCTTACAAAGTCATTGCTGTGCAAAAATGCTGAAGAAATGGTAATGTAAGATGAGGCAATTCAGTAAGTTAAGTAAGTATGAACATGTTGCTGAAGCAGAGGAAAACATAGTGTTGTCAGCGAATAGAGACCTCCCCACAGAAGTTCCATAAACGCAGCTTTTAGGCATTAGAGACAGAGGCAGAAGAAATATCCGAAAAGGAAAACGGAAAGGGTGGCAAACCCAAACTTCCTGAATTTCAGAATTATTTTCCAGGCTGTCCTGGCACTTAGGAATAGGAAGTTTCCTCCTCCTCCATTTGCCTAGAGAGCATCCTTGGCCTCTACCTACTGGATGTAGTAGCAACTCCCCCCACCTACTCCTTCAGCTTGTAATAACCAAAAATGTCTCCAGACATTGGCTACCTCCCCTGCCCCCACACTGTGGGGTAGGGAAATCACTCCCAGTTGAGAGCCACCAGATCCACCACCTTCTTTAGAGTGGTGGTTTATATGCTTATCTGCACATCACCTTTATTTGTGGAACAGAGAACCTGACCTGTATTTAAATGTCTTTCACACCTCCTACTGAAGTATGTTCCAGGTTCGAAGTAACTGATTTACAATGAGCTTTTCCAACAGCTCATTTATAAATGAGGAAATAGTGTATTTGTCTGTATTCTCACTCAAGATGTAGTTTGTGCTATCGAGAGACTAAAAATGATATGCAGGAAAGGTGTAGTTGTGACCCGTCAAATGTGTTTTATAGGTGAAGTTGTGTATCTCCTTTTTGCATTGGTGCTATGACTCATTTTTTCCTTTCAACATATCACTTCATTCATGTTTGGTGTCACAATGATTATTGAATATGTATCTTTTCATTAAAAGGAGTAATAAACTACTAAATATTGGCATAAAAAGAGGGCACGTTTTGAATATTATTTATTTGGTATTTTAAAACCAGGTAAATCTGATAGCATGGTGAGCAAAAATCTGAGTCCCAATAAAATGGTTCTAAATCTCAAAAGCTTTGTTGAAGATGGCATTGGTCAGTTCCATTTTTGTGAACGTTATCACCAGTCTTTTAAAGAACCTTGTCTGAGTTAGAAACAAAATGGCCCTGGTCTGGACTCTTCCTCTAGTGAGCTCTGTGACTTGGGAAAATCACCTCTCTGGGTTTAGAGATTCCTCATCTGTCAAATCTAAGGGGACAGACCAGATAGCCTTCCAGGACTGTGCCAGCTCAAAATACTGTCAGATTTTTTTTAAATGTTCATGAACTGTGAAATTAATTTTTTTTTTAGTTCTAAAGCTGTTACAGAGTAGTGAAACTAAAGGAAGAAGATAAAGGTATAAATTTCATTCAAAGATGACTCCAAATAAACTGATCTATTAAATTGAGCTGTGTGTTATATGGAAAGGGGTGCTCATTCAGTGCTAAAAATTACTAGCTCTAAACTGTATGAAGTGATTTTTGTGGGTAACCAGGTTTGCCCCCGACTACTCTGTGGGAAGAATATTTCAAAGTTAAAAGAGCAAGATTGTGCCTTTGACAACTGAAAACCAAGCTGTCAGAATTATTTTTATTTTTTGCTTCCATTTTGTATAAAATGATTGTGAAGACATCAAATAATGTCAAAGAAATCTCATGGTTGGTCATCTCTATAAAACCATTTAATCGGTTATGGCTAGTATAGTCTGAGATTCTTTTATACAATATCTTTTAAACAAGATAGTTTTTCAAATAGCAATGGCACATTTATTATATAAATCCAGGTCACTCACTCAGTAAATGTAGTGTCCTACCTTTAATACTATATTTTATTGATAAAGTATATAGGTTTTTAGATGTCCTCTAACCAGTTTTGCAGCTGGGTGTGGAGAATAATAATATTCCATTCTAATTCCTAGAATAATTACTTCACCTTCTACAGCAGCAAACATATTTTTATCCTTCTCAGTTAATATGCACAGTTGCAAATGTCATATATCATAAAAATAGTTTCTTTTCAAATTTAGCTATAAGATTTGACAATAATCATTCAGAGCAGTGACCATATTAATAAAAAAATATTTCTCTTCTTTTCTGAGCACTTTAATTTTTCTTCCTCCATCTTGATTGCTTTACTAAATTATAGACATAATATCTGATACTTCTAACCATTTTGAGATTGATTATTAATGAAAGGGGCATAGAGAAAGGAGAACTAATCTGGAAGTTTGTCTCTAAAATGTTGTTATTGAGTTATGACAGATGTATTGTCAGATTTCTCTATTCTCTTATTTAGGTGATGATGGCCCCTTAAGGGTGATCATTAATTTTGGGCAATTAGTTTATTTCTTTTACATGCAGACTGAGACGTAAGGATTTAAATAGCAGTGTCTGAATCAAAACTCAGATTTATCTTCGAAGTATTAGGGCAAAGTCACAAAGCTTTCCTGGACTTCAGTGTCCTTTATATAAAATGGAGATAACGGTTCTTAAGAATACTGTGGAGAATGCCTATTAATGAGTGATATGTTCGTGCCAAATATTAAATATCATTTCTAAATAATAGGATTTGATCAAATTATCATAGCATCTTTCTACTTGCATCAAGTAAAATTGCAATAGTTGATCTATAAAAATTAAAGAATAGAACTCAGTCTTTCATATAACTCCATTTGCTTTTAGGGTCAAAGGAAAGCAATCTTTTGGGACAGAAGATTCAACGATTAAGGAGGAATAGGAAGAAATAGGATAAATTTCCTAAATCATGCAAATTATTGTGCTCTGATAATTCAGCTGGAATTTAAACTCTGCTTTTGAAATAGATACTGTTTCTTTCATAAACAAAAATGAGAGCCAATTTTTTTCTCTCTATGAAGGGAACATACTTCACAGCTGCATTAATTTAAAACACTAAAATAACAGCGTGGCAGCACTCAGTAAGAAACCAGTGTGGCTTTTGGCTACATTTCTGTTGCTTCTAAGTCCTTTTCAAATATTGTAATTAACTATACTGTTTCTGCTGTTTATTCTGCTTATACTAATTTATCCATGCCATTCCTTGAGTTGCTGGTTCTACCCCCTTAGTAAGAAAGAATATGAGAAGAAAACAGTTTGCGTCTTACTGTGGCGATTGCTGTGTCTTGCATGAAGCTTTCTTTATATGGAAATTGTATTTCTCTCCTCATTCCAATCCATTATTTTTTTTCCTGTCTCTAGATGTAAGGTTCTTAACGATGTTGGAGATTTCATCAGATGAGGACAAACAGCTGGTGAACATTCTCTGGCTCCTCAATCCCTTTTCCATATCTTACTAAAACCCCTTTCCATGATAAATACCTGGAAATATTTAGAAGCCCAAATATTCAATTAAAATTGTATTACATTGCTCGCTTTTCTGTGTTTTCACCACATTGTGTCAAGTCATTTGAGGAGATAACCATAATATTATGTGGAAATAGTTTCCTTTTCTAGAATTAAATTTGGTTCTAATGTTACTACTATAAATTTCATCCTTCTATTAACAAGGACCAAAAGAGTTTTAACAATGTCCTTGCCTTTTTTTTTCTTCCCCCTGCCGCCTACTATTATAAAAATTGACAGATGTGAATCCCAGGGCAGCTTCTAAGAGGGTATATCAAAATGGGGACCATAAAATGTATTTAATGTAGGAAACTTGGAACTGTTTTGAACATGTTAAATCACTACTCTTTGCAAATAGGAAGAAGAAGCCACCTATGACCAAACTCTTGAATTCCGTAGAGGAGGTGATGGCCAGCCAAGACGATCCACTCGGCCAACCCAGCAGTTCTACCAACCTCCCCGGGCTCGGACCTAATGTGAGAAGGTAAAGTTGACATTGTGAGGAGCTTTCCATGTAAAGAAAGATACTATCATGTTAAATATATAAGTCCAGTTATATATAATATATTATTATATATAATAATATATATTATATATATATAATATTTCATAATAACATATAGACCTACCTCATTTTATTGTGCTTCATTTATTGCACTTCACAGATATTGCATTTTTTACAAATTGGAAGTTTCTGGCAACCAAGCATCAAGCAATTCTATCAGTGCCATTTTTCTAACAGCATTTGCTCACTTTTCTGTCTCTGTGTCACATTTTGGTAATCCTCACAATATTTCAAACTTATTATTATATTTGTTATGGTGATCTGTAGTCAGTGATCTTTGATGTTACTATTGCAAAATGATTATGACTCACTGAAGGCTCAGATGATGGTTAGCACTTTTTAGCAGTAAAGTATTTTTAATTAAGGCATGTACATCGCTTTTTAGACATAATGCTATTGCACACTCAATAGACAACAGTATAGTGTAAATATAACTTTTATATGCACTGGGAAACCAAAAACTTAGGGTAATTATTTTATTGTGATATTCACTTTATTGTGGTGGTCTGGAACTGAGCCCTCAGTATCTCTGGGGTTTGCCTGTAATAGAAGAAAACTAATGTTTTAAAACTACTTTCAATTATAAAGTATTTAATATAATACCATAGTTACAAACTACTTTTTCTCCAAACCTTTCCCTGCAAATGCTATCCCTAATCCCCTTTTTTCTCTATACCTACTCTTTTCTATTGGAGGTGATGACAATCAGTGAAATGACTATAGGTTTGAAAGCAGGAAGAAGATGAAAGAAAACAAAGGACTAAATAATTATCAACCTGGGTAATTGAGTTTATTTTTTGTTTAATTGATTTCAGTCCTTTTTAAGAAAGAGGAAATGTTTCATATATATCTTCAGGAATTGGATGAAGACAACATGACTGCTTATTGAGATGTAATTTGGGTGCCTTATGCTGTCAGTACAGAAACTTTCATCTTAGAGTTTCAGAAAGAGAGGTGGTATCTGAAAATCATCTTCAGTAGGAAGGAAGAGAAATATAACAAAGTCAGCAAATTATAGGACCAATCTAAGACATTCTCATTTTGATGAACAAAGACCTTACTTCTTAATATGTTTTTAGAAAGAAATACTTTCACCATCTTTGGTAACATTTCTATTTTTTCCTTATGCCAGGGTTTTGAATATTTTTTTTTAATAATTAGAGTTTTCCCGTTACAGCTTTTGTTATACATCACATAAGACTATTTTAGACTTTATATCTTTTTTCTTAGTCTCTTCTTAGTAGCAAGACTATTGAGAATTTTTAAGAAATTGTTCCCAATTCCTTATTTCCTTATTTCAGCTGTTCATTCTGATAATGCTGTTATCCACATTGTATTTGTACCCTACTGTGTGACTCTCAAACCAGCCAAGACTGTTTAGCACTTGAAATGCAGCTAGCCTGAATTGAGATGTGCTATAAATAAAAAATGCATACCAGATTTCAGACTTAGTTTGAAAAAAACTCAATAATTTTTATTATTTTTATATCAAAATGATAATATTTTAATAGATTGGGTTAAATAAAAAGTTATTACAATAATTTCACCTGTTTATTTTTACTTTTTAATGTGGCTACTAGAAAAGTAAGAATTACGTATGTCTCACATTATATTTCTGGACAGCACTGTTCCAGAGTCTTACATCTCCTGCAGCTTCCCCAAAGCTCTTTCATTGGTTAAAAATTAGTTCTGTCATCCTAAATGAAGAAATGTTTTCCTGTATTTTCTAGCCCTTTGCTCCTTATGTAATAGTGTGCCTGGAGCAGAAACCTGATGCTATTTGACTTCTGATTTACCCGAGTAAGCCAGTGTAGCACCTTTTTCCTCTTATTGTTGGTTTTTCTTTGCACTTAATACAAGGCTGTCAAGTAAACAAACGTGACCTTTTGCCCACAGTATCACAGAAGAGCTACTTCTTGACTTTGGGCATTTTTCTGTAGCATGCAAGAATTGACCAAAGCAGAATCAAAGTATACGTAAGGACTTCAGCAACTTTACATTGTGCACGGTTGAACATCCACTTTTAAAATAAGCTCAGTGTGCTTATAATTAAATCTTATTTAAGGTAAATGAAAACAGAATTCCCTGTTAGCTTTCCAGGGTCTTCTAAATTGTTTAAAACAGGTTTTAAAATGAGGCCAAAGGTTCTCAACCCTCTGATTGCTCTAGGACAGTGGATGCAGGACTCTAGGGCTCTTCAAGGGTGCCTTAGGGCTGTTGAAGGGAGGGCTAGAAGTAAAGAGAAGATGGTGGGCGTGAGTAAGAGTGTAGCCAATGGGTAGAACTCTCAGTCCTCTGGCCTCTTCTTTAGTGTCTTTCATATGTTTTATACATTAGAATTCCATCAAAAATTTCCTTTGAAAAAGAGTACACTGCTTAAAAGTAAATTATAAACCATAGCCCTGGGGTAATTGTAGCTTATTCGTATCAAACTGTACAGTGCAAATTGTTCCTAATGAACTAAAACGTTACAATCTTGTACAGTGCAAATTGTTCCTAATCAACTAAAACGTTACAATCTAAGTGGTTCGCTATGTTCCCTGAGCTAAAACTTCCATCTTTCCCAGATGCTTGCTTTGGATTATACTGTTGACATGGAAATCCTCACAGTAAGAAAATTAATTTTGGTGGGGGACAGTCCCATGATGGTATCACTAGAAAAACCTCACTGCAAAATTTACTCTAAAAATTAATTAGTAAGACACATGTGATCTTGGTTGAAAAAACTTTTTTATTCATTTTTGTACTTAGTTCAAACATATGTTATGAAAAATTATGAAGTAGAATTAAATATACTATCTTTGAATGGGAGGTTCAGCAATAAGAATTATACTTTTTGCTTTTGTCACACAACTGAATATATTATTTTCTTTTTTTTTAAGTTGATATATTTATTACTTTTTTTTCTTAAGATATAATTTTAAATGAAAGGTTTTTAGCATAGGCCTTTTATTTTTTTATTATTTTTAATACATCTTTATTGGAGTATAATTGCTTCACGATACTGTGTTAGTTTCTGTTGTACAACAAAGTGAATCAGCCACATGCATACATGTATCCCCATATCCCCTCCCTCTTGCGTCTCCCTCCCACCCTTCCTATCCCACCCACCCCTCTAGGTGGTCACAAAGCATGGAGCTGATCTCCCTGTGCTTCCCACTAGCTGTCTATTTTACATTTGGTAGTGTATTTTGTTTTTATTTCCTCATTCCTGGTTTCCATTTAACTTAAACATTTAAAAAGAAGATATACACTGTATCCAGCCATTTGACTTCCAGCAAATATAAGCATGAATTCTAATATATGCTGAAATTTTTGTAAGATTTTGTTATTTAAAATTATTCAAGATAGTAAGAAACACTTAAGACACTTTCTTTTATCAGTTCTAAAGAACATAATTTCGTAGTCATAATCTTTATGTTTTGGGTACTTTGCTAGGTGATGAATGACCCATAGTAGCTGCGAAGTAAGTGTTTTTTAAATCAATGTGTTAAATCCAAGATTTAAAGTTGTTGATGTGTAATTTACATTCTTTGATTATCCTAAGAAGGTTTTTTACAAGCCTTCTATACCATCGCCACCACCGCCCACCCCTACATACTCATATACTTCCCCCAAAGTGGAAAGGGAATTAGATTCTGCTTGAGCCTGGTACTAAGGACAACATCAGTGCTTAGCAAAAGCAAGAGATAGCTGGGAGTTAGGGCTCAGTGGAGGAGGAGGTCTCTGGGGGCAATGTGGGAAATAGGCCTAGGTCTGAGAGAGTGCTGGCAAGTCAGATTCACCCCCTGAGGGGAGAGAGGGCCCAAAACCTCTAGTTCCTGGGCTCGTCATTGTTACAGACAACTTAGAGATAAGAGCATATATGGATAGAGAAAGTATACATAGTTATTTAATCAATGAAAATGACCAGAACTATGTGCATTTGGAGAGGTCTCTGACATTATTGGAGTCCTAGGAATTAGATACCAGTTATTGGTGGTGGCAGAAGAGTACGGCTTTAGACACGTTAAGAGTTTGACTTTGATGTGTTCGGTGCTATCATGAACTTCTGAATAAGAATTATATGATTAAAATTAAGCTTAAGAAATATTGCTGTTATGACATATATATACTACTAGGTATAAAATAGAGAACTAATGAGAACCTACTATATAGCACAGGGAACTCTACTCAATGCTCTGTGGTGACCTAAATGGGAAGGAAGTCCAGAAAAGAGGAGATATATGTATACATATGGTTGATGCACTTTGCTGTACACTTGAAACTAACACAACATTGTAAACAATACCTCAATTAAAAAAAAGAAGAAATATTGCTGTTGGATGTAGGATGGATTACAACACCAGGAGGGAAAGAATCTAAGAAGCTATTGCACTGGTCCAGTCAAAGAGTTACAGCCTCGTGTCCTGCTGTAAAAGGAGAGAAATGGCAGACCTGTGTAGAAAGACCTTGTCACACACATCAGCAGGAAGCTCCCTAGTGCCATGGAGGTTAAGGCTAAGTATGCAAAGTGGTTTAATAAATGGTGACTCACTTTTAATTTTATTTCTAGTTTCTTATTTGTTTCATGAAAGAGTAGTCTTCACAGTTTTGCATATTAACCAGAAACCTTGAAACCAATAGCTAAGCATAGACTACTATATAAATACCATGACTTTGTTTATTTTGTAAGGTCCAGGTTTTAGCACCATTTGTAACTGGTAAAAGATGGATTTTTAAATGGCTTTTTTTTTTTTTTTTTTTTGGCAATCTAGATCAGCATCTTTTTGCAAAATTTTTCAAATCAAGGTCAGGGAAGTGATTGCCATGAAGATAGCTATTATTACAGGACCCCGTGATGCCAGCTGGATAGGCATCGTGTGAGGATAATAGTACCCAAAGCTCTTTATTTTCTAATCAGGAGACTATTTACCTCAGAAGACTTCTGCGCTGTTTGAATGCAGCCGTGGGAATGCTACCCATCCCTGCCCAACCATTCTTTCATCCATGAGACTGAAATAGGACTGAAGCAAACAAGGCTTCCCTCACCACCTCTCTCCGCCTTTTCTGTTGTCACCACCCAGAGTGTTTCTACTAGAGTGGTATCTGATAAAGGTGGGGGGCAGGCAGGGGGAGGCGACAGACTCAAGTAAATTACTTGTGAGACTAAACCAGCTCAAAGGTGTTCAAAGGGGAAATGGAGGTGAGTAGAATGGGGGTAGAAGTGCATTGGCAGACTGCATCTTTTTTAGGTCATCCTCTGTTAAACTCTACTCAGTTAATCCGAATTCCTGAAGTGCACATGCTAGCAACAGAGAGACTAACAGTGACAGAGATGTACTTTAAGAACTTCTAGAAGAAAAAATTATTTAAAATATTTTGCTTTTTGTTTACATACTGATTTATAGAAATTATAAATCAGTTTATTTATAAATCAGTATGTTTATGAATTAACAGTGTCCAATTTGCTCTACTTGTGATCTATTGATACTTACACAAACACTTCACATTTACAGGTAAGTTTCAGCAGTGTATCTTGCATATGGAAAAGTCAATTTGAGGGTCCAGTTTCACTTTCTTCCTCTCTTTTTAAATAGAGTCTTTGTGAAGAAAGGAGCTGTTGACTGAAACATCCTGGTCAAAACCTGTTGATAGACCTCCTACTTGCCCTTCAGAATAAGATGGAGCCATGGTGGATATTATTATTTGGAGAACTAAAAGACAGATTTTAGGGGCAAAAATTCAACCCACATAAAGAATGGGGGAAAAAATACAATAAATTAAGCAAATACCTTTTACAAGTGAAAGAATTTTTTCTTCTGCCATCAATAAAACCAGTGCACTATTAAATACATTGTTTTGCTGTATGTTTTATTTGCTGAATGTTATTTTTCTTGTTCATCTGGTACTAACCCCATACTAATTGCCTTCTGTAGAATGGCAATTACAGCATACTGATGCCTCCCTGTAATTACAGAATAAACTGACTTACACAGCTTGCCACATTTCTTACAAAACAACCTGAAGCCAAATAGCAGTTCTTAGTATGGTAACACTACTAAATATGACAGCAAAAAATATTCAAAACTTGTATATGTTGTTTTAGCACTCTATGAATGTAATTTGATTGAAAAACAGACATTCCCTTCCTTATAAAATGTGCAGTGGATCTTTTAAGATGCATCTGGTTGCAGATAACAGAAAACACAGCTCAAACTGGCTTAAACACTAAAGTACTGACTGACTTCACTACCAGAAGCACAGTAGATTTCAGCTGGTTTAATTTAGTGACTCAGAGTTGTCATGAAAGATCCTGATTCTTTGCATCTCATTTCTGCTTTCTCTGGCATAAGCATTCTACAGCAGGCTGCCCCATGTGAGCCCAGGATGGCTACAGCTTCCTGAGCTATTAAATCCAGGGATGCGGTTGGGGTCCCTTCCAGAAGTGCACTTAGAAGAGAAATGAAGCTTTCACACTCAGGCCACATTTACCTGTATTGTGTGACTTTTCAACCTATGAACCAGAAACTTCAGCAAGGGTCTGTGGGTTAGTTTAGGCCTGATCCAAGTGTCCCACCCTTACAAGTGGGGGCCATCTGCTTTCCTGGAAGCATATTCGATTTGAGGCAGAGGATATATATCTGAAAGTCAGGATACTTGCCGAAAGGAGAGGGAGAGGTGTCGAAAAAGCAGCCAGAATGTCCATTACAGAGAACCAGTACGTCTAAACTACAAACTCTTAATTTAATAGGACAAAAATAATAGTCTTAGTCCTATGAAGTAAGAAGTGAGTAGTTAAAAAGAAATAAGGAGAGGACTTCCCTGGTGACGCAGTGGTTGAGAGTCCGCCTGCCGACGCAGGGGACACAGGTTTGTGCCCTGGTCCGGGAAGATCCCACATGCCGCAGAGCGGCTGGGCCCGTGAGCCATGGCCGCTGAGCCTGTGCGTCCGGAGCCTGTGCTCCACAACGGGAGAGGCCACAACAGTGAGAGGCCCGCGTACTGCAAAAAAAAAAAAAAAAAAAAGAATGGAATCTTGCCATTTGCAACAACATGGATGGACCTAGAGGGTATTATGCTAAGTGAAATAAGTGAGACAGAGAAAGACAAAGACCATATGATTTCACTTATTGTGGAATCTAAAAAACACAACAAATGAATAAACATAACAAAAGAGAAACAGATAGATACAGACTCAGATAGATACAGAGAACAGACTCAGATAGATACAGAGAACAAACAGGTGGTTGCCAGAAGGGATGGGAGTGGAGGGAGGAAAGAAATAGGTGAGAGAGATTAAGAGGTACAGACTTTCACTTACAAAATAAATGAGTCATGGGTGTGAAATGTACAGTGTGGGGAATATAGCCAATAATTATGTAATGTCTTTGTATGGTGACAAATGGTAACTAGACTTATTATGGTGATCATTTTGAAATGTACAGAAACATCAAATTACTGTGTTGTGTACCATGAACTA
Organism: Delphinus delphis; assembly: GCF_949987515.2. Classification (NCBI taxonomy): domain Eukaryota; kingdom Metazoa; phylum Chordata; class Mammalia; order Artiodactyla; family Delphinidae; genus Delphinus; species Delphinus delphis. The sequence continues at coordinate 33,065,742 of NC_082700.1, forward strand.
ACATGGTATTGTAGGTCAATTATACTTCAAAAACAAACAAATTCATAAGAAAAGAGATCAGATTTGTCATTACCAGAGAGGGAGGAAGGGGGTTGGGGGGAATTGGATGAGGTGATCAAAAAGTATAAACTCCTAGTTATAAGATAAATATGTACTAGGGATGTAATGTACAATATGATAAATATAATTAACCCTGCTGTAGTTATATATGAAAGTTGTTAAAAAAGTAAATCCTAAGAGTTCTTGTCAGAAAGAAAAAATATTTCTATTTCTTTAATTTTATATCTGTATGAGATGATTGATGTTCACCAAACTTACTGTGGTAATCATTTCATGATGCATGTAAGTCAAATCATTATGCTATACACCTGAAACTTACACAATGCTTTTCAATTATATCTCAATAAAACTGGAATTAAAAAAAGAACGTAGGGTTATAATCAACTGCTTCAGTAAAAGAGGCCTCTGAAAGGGTCTCTTGCATTCTCAAAGCAAAGCTTACTAATTAGTTTTAAGTGTTTCCTAATCTGAGAAATGACAAGAATGAGAAAGAGACATATTTGGGGAACATTTTTTTTCTTCTCATTCAATTTCTCTCCTTTGAGAGCACAGGTATGAAACATACTAGTAGCACAGTGACTGCTTTGAAGGATTTGGGATCCTTCTGGGCTAGAGAAATAACCAGGAGAAACTGAGTTGCTACTTAGAGAATATGGGGCTTAAAGAGGTGCTATTTGTTTGTTTTGTTGTTTATTTGCTTATATTAGAGAGTCTGCCCACAAGAGCATGGGGTGAAACAGCGGTCAAAGGGAAAATGGAAAGTTAAAAATAAGGATACAAATAAAGGAAAGAACTCTTAGGGAAATACTTGAAAATGAAGACAGGCTCTTTCAGCCCCCATTTTCCAAGAGGGCAGGTTGTCTGCATAATGGAGAACTCCCACCCCCATCCAGAACGTAGAAATCCTGGTATTAAAACTTCTTATGTTATGAGATTTTTTCTGAGTCATCTGAGGGTGTTCTCTGGGCAGTAGCGTGGATTCTTCTGGCACATGGTGAGGTCTTTTTTCCTTGCTAATTTTTCCATCTGCCTTCTTTCCAGATAATAGAAAGTCAATTTTATGACCATGGTTAGACTGACCATGTAGGTTAAAAATATCAAGACATTGCTTGCTGGTATTGTCAGGTCCACATTATATAATCCAGAGTCATAGACATTATAATTTGAGAGAATTATGATGGCATCATATTTAGTTTCACATTGGGATGATCTTAACTGAAGTCATATAATGACTCAGTTCAGAGATTGCTGGGCTCAACCTCAATGAAACTTTTATAAAAGGCTTTGAGAGACTAGCTGCCCATCTTGCAGGGTCTAGATAGTTTTTTAAAAAATAAATTTAGGGGCTTCCCTGGTGGCGCAGTGGTTGAGAGTCCGCCTGCCGATGCAGGGGACACGGGTTCGTGCCCCGGTCCGGGAGGATCCCACATGCCGCGGAGCGGCTGGGCCCGTGGGCCATGGCTGCTGAGCCTGCGCGTCCGGAGCCTGTGCTCCGCCAACGGGAGAGGCCACAACAGTGAGAGGCCCGCGTACAGAAAAAAAATTTAAAAAAATAAAAATAAAAAAATAAATTTAGAACAGCAATAGTAAGGAAATGTAGCCTCATGAAAGGGCAGACAGAACTTTTTTTTTTTTGATACCTATTTTTATGTCATCTGGTTTAAGAGATACAGAAATACCCATAATTTTCACAGGCTGTTAAACGCTTTGAGGTTTATAGGCAAAGAACAAAGTTAGTGGAATGTGGTGACATATTCCAACTTCAGGTGTCATATTCTTGCCCTTTCGTCACAAAACAAAGGCAATTTTGTTAAAGTTCGAGTTCACAGGATTTCTGCTTGTGTCAGGATGGAGCAACAGAGGAAGGCTTTACCTTCCTGCCTGAAACACATAAAGAACTGGACTAAATACATGAGACATTGGAACTCAAGACATTGGACATGGGCAACAAGGTACAGTGACTCTTGAGAGATGAGAAGCAACTGGGTGAGCCTTACAATTGCTTCAGCTTACTGCCTGGAGGAAGTTTTAAGGCCATGGTGAAGGGAGGAGGACCCCAGGTGGTACCTGTCAGTCTCTGTGAGTTGAGAGATAGAGGGGAGAGCTTAGGGAAGACAGGGTTGGTAGATTTTGCAAGGCAGAATACCAGAGAAATGTAGTTTGACCTAAATCTAATATGTAAAAAAACTATAAAAGATCTGGGAGAAAACAGGAAATCTTCATGACCTTGTGTTTAGACAGAGTTGTTATGTATAACATCAAAAATATGATCCATAAAAGAACAAACTGATAAATAGTACTTAATCAAATTAAGAACTTATGTTTCTCAAAGACACTGTTAAGAAAATTTAAAAGAAAACAAGCCAAAGATTTGGAAAAAATATTTGCAAATTACATATCTGATAAAGGACTTGTATACATAATATATAAAGAGTTCTCAAAACACAATAAGAAATCAGTCTTATTGAAAAATGGGCAAAAGATTTGAACAGTTGACCAAAAAAGATATACAGATGGCAAATAAGACAATGAAAAGATGCTCAAAATCATTAGTCATTAAGGAAATGCAAATTAAAACCATAATGAGGTAACCGCTACACAACTATTAATATGACCAAAATTGAAAAGACCCTCCATACCAAGCGTTGGCAAAGATGTGGAGGAATGGAACTCCCATACACTGCTGGTGAGAATGTAAATGATACAAACTGCTTGGAAAACAGTTTGACAGATTCTTAAAAAGTTAAACATATATATACCCATCGTATGACCCTGTCATTCCACTCCTAGTTATTTACCCAAGACAAATGAAAGCAGATATTCATACTTAGACTTGTATATAAATGTTCATAGTATCTTTACTTGTAATAGCCCCAAACTGGAAACAACCCAAATGTCCTTTAACGTGTGAATGCATAAACAAGTTGTAGTATATCCATAAATAAAATACCACTCAGCAATGAAAAGGAATGAGCTGATCAATATTTCATGCAACAACAGAAATGAATCTCAAAATAATTATGCTGAGTGAAAGAGGCTAGATGCTCCTGCTTAGAGGGAGGGGAAAGGGAGGGACAAAGAGGGGGGAGAAGAATTTCTATACGCCAATCATACCTCAATAAAACATCTTAAAAAAAATTGTAAACTCAATGTGGATGTTTTCTTGCTCTTCCCCTAACTCACTGAAATAATACTGGACACTGCTGCTGCATTCAATGAAAAAGTCACATTATAACTTTTTACTCTTCACTGGGTTGTGGTGACAGTATTCTGACAGATATAATTGGCTTTGTTAGAAAATATTTAACCTCAAAAATATTCTTTATGATCATTTTAGAAATATGGAATCTTTAAAATTGCCACTGTCATTTGTAAAGCTCTTAATTCTCAGAGGCCAGATAGGTCATTATAATTATTGTTATTTTTGTTGTGTTAGTACTACTTAGACTTTTAAACTAAGGCTTCTTGGGGCCTGGGTTTTATATATATGTATGTGTACCTAAATTTTCTATTTTCAGACTTTTATCTTTCAGAAGCCTCAGGCATTTCTTTAAAAGGACTAGGGTTTTTAATAGAAAACATTTGCTTGTCTGAGCCCTTTTGTTTTTTCCTTTTATTTATTATACAATTTTCAAGTACTGACAGAAGTAACTCTAGTACCTGTGGCCTAATTTGCTACTTAATAGGTACCTGTTTTAATTTCATAAATCCTTTAGGTCTTTAGGGAAAATAAACCCATAAGTGGTTAACTCTGGCATTTTTACAGTACATTGAATTCTTCTAAACTTTACATGGCACTTTTTCAAAATGAAGTAAATTTTCCCCCTCCTATCTTATATTGTATCTGTATGACATATACATGCTAAAATAAAGACAGTGGGCTTCCCTGGTGGCACAGTAGTTAAGAATCCACCTGCCAATGCAGTGGACACGGGTTTGAGCCCTGATCCAGGAAGATCCCACATGCCACAGAGCAACTAAGCCCATGCACCACAACTACAGAGCCCATGCCACAACTACTGAAGTCCACACCTGTAGAGCCCGTGCTCCACAACAAGAGAAGACTGCAATGAGAAGCCCACACACCCCAAGAAGAGTAGCCCCTGCTCACTGCAACTAGAGAAAGCCCGCGTGCAGCAACGAAGACCCAAGACAGCCAAAACTAAATTAATTAATTAATTTATTTATTTAAAAAATAAAATAAATACATTTACGTGGTAGCATTTACACACTATCGTAACTCTTCTGTTATTGGTACTCAGGTTTATGTGCACTGAATAAATAACTCGTACATTTTGTCTTAACCTGTTGCTTTCAATGTATAACATGCTAAAACTCATAAACTCAGATGCATGTGATAATCACAAGGTTGAAGATTTTTATAACCATTTTATAGGAAACACTTTATTTTGAGATGGAACATGGTAATTTTTCCATGTCTTCATGGTATTTGCAAAACGATACCCTTTATATACAAATGTTTCCAACTAAATTCTTCTTCGTATCTCTTAAAAATGTTTTGGGAACACATTTCTTTGTCCTGCTGAATAACAAGGCCCAGGGAATTCAGGCCATTTACTATTTTCTCGCTCATGAACATGGGTAGAAACAGATTCTGGGTAGGCCAGATTACAGTTTAGTCATCTACTAAAATAATTTCCTCTGTGAATAATTCAATCAACTTAATACAAGAAAATTGTGCCATATGCTGTAAATAAGCTGCTTATATGAAACCCGCTTTTTCCAACAGGAATTGTTCCTTCCAGGTGCCATTTATATCGCTTCTTGGAACTTAATTCTTGGACTCCTTACAGTGAACAGTTCCTACTTAAGTGTCATGGTCATGTCCAGTTGCTCAGTTAATATTTCCTGGGTTCAAATGTTTTTACTTCAACCCCTGAATCTGATTCTTAGATTTTAGACACCAATAAAAGGAAGCTACTTATACTATCAGAGTAACACTAAAACACTGCACCAGTGGAATTACTTACTAATTCACATTTGTAAGAAAGTGGACACCTTTTGGACTGTTTATCCAGCCCCCTTCTCTTGGCACTGCTTTTCCCCCTATCTTTCATACTTTCAGAAAGAACCATTATGTTTGCATATTATTTACAGCAGGGAGGAAGTAGAATCATGAAGTAGCTGGGATCAAAGTCTCTACCTCTTCTTGACCTTGTGAACTTAAGTAGCTTAACCTTTCTAAGTCTTTGTTTCCCCATTTGGAAAATAGTAGGACTTACTTTGTAGGATTACTGTGAGACAGATAGAAGCAGCCGCTGACAGCCAGAAGCTGGCCTGGAACTCAACTCAACTCTCTTTTTGCCCATAAACAATTTCACAGAATATCAACAGAAGTCAAAGTCACTTAAAGTCACTTGGAAAATGAAGAAGCAAGAAAAAACAAAAACACTCTATAATAATGTCTGAATAACAAAAGAAACCAAAACACCAGAGAAATAATTTAAAGAGCCAAAACCAAAACAAGAATTTGTCCAAACCACAAAAATGACTGAACTTCTCCCTTTTCTGGCTAATTTGAAAGACTGCTGCTCCTTTACCAAGTAGAGTTTCAGCTCTGCTTCATTCATCCCACCACCGAGATAACAAGTATGAAGATATCCAATCAAAGAATTTTCCTGCTTCTTGACAACATCCAACACTGAGCAAAGCCTACTTTTCTTGTACCATTCCAAAAGTCCCATAATACAAGGCCAAATTCTACTGTGCTAACCACATTTTCTGGTTTCTGTATTTGATGTGCTGACCTCTGGGACATTGCTTTCATACGAAAACTAACCAATCCAAAGTCCACTTACCCTCGTGAGACACTAATCCCCTGCCCTAATCTTCCCAGGGCTAGGCATCAGACAAATAGGGGCATCCTCTACACCCCCGAGTCCACTGAAATTATTTAAACTATTGTAAACCTGGTCAGCCCATCCGTTCCTGGGAAAACCACAATACGTGAAAGCTCTTCCCAGTTTCCCTCACTCTCTCTCTGCCTGCCACCAACCTTTGTGTTCTCTCCTGTGGCATGTCCTCCTATTCTTGGAAACTGTGCATAATAGACTATCTTTTCAATGGCACTTGTCTTCTAATCTGCTGTCCACAACAAATTTGAGTAAAACCAGAATCTCAGGTACATTTTTAAATACCTATAACAAGTCCTTTCTAGCATCTTCTTACTAAGCCATCACACAGTTCTCCATGACATATGGTCTCTTTGATTGCAATGAGCCAATAAACCAAATTTGTTCAACAACAGGTATATTTCTGGAAGTCTTTGGCTGGTCCTTGGTTGATCATCAATGCTTTCCAAAGAAAGATCTCAATCAAAAGGGGGAAATGTGAAAGGAAAATCAGATTGGAGTTGGTATTGCTAAGAGAGCTCTCTAAAATGGAGCTGGGGGACTAATGAGGAAGTGAAAATTATGCACTTCTCAACCTGGATGGAATCTGAACTTTTGACCACTTATCAGGCATCAAGAACATCTGCCCAAAGTTCCAGAAACTGAAGATACTTATTGGATCCTTACCCTAAATAACTTGTGACATCCTATCCTTTAAAGGCAAATCTTCCTTTTTGCATCACAGCTAATCATCATTCTTGCAAGGCAACTTTAACAACCTTGTGGATTTGCCTTTATGAGCCCCTGACTCATTCTCTTCCTTGGAACACTCTCAGTTTTACCCAAATAAGTGCCTCCTGAATTGTAATTTCTAAGACCCCAGATAAAGCTCTTTGTCCTTTGCAGCCTTGATGCTGATTACTGTTTGACATTACATGACATCAGAAGTGGGATCCTAAGTGATTTACCTTTACCTCTGGTGCTGCCATGGTTACTGATTATTGTTTGACACCGTCGCTAATTTTCTCAGTGTTTTATTAGGACCCTTCAAGAACTTGTTATATTTACCACAAATATAGAGATGCTGCTGCTAGTGGTGCCATGGGGTGTTTGTTATGCTTCCTTCTTTTGATCTCTTTTACTTGTGAGCTGTATTGCCCTCTATGGCACTAAGTTTGTTTAGGGTCTCAAGCCTTCCAATCTTTCAGGCTATGCTTTATAACATGTTTGTCCACATACTCCCTGAACATGAAAATAGAACAAAACTAAAAAACTATATACCTTCTAACATACAGTTAAAGAGAAAAACTGCAGGCCTCAAATGGTGTCACTTATGCTAAAGCCAAACCTCGATTTAATACCTAACCTAACTGCAGTTTCAACTGTCACCAGAAGTATAAACTTAATCCACTAGTCTAAAATTTACTGGTCAGCACCACTGAGGTAGTAGGTCTTGTGGGCCCTCTTCATCCCCCAAAGGAAGAAGAGGCAACCTGCATAATAAAACCCTTGCCATTCTCTTCCCCACAAAAGCAGATGTCCTGACCTAAAAATAATCCTTTCTTTTCTTTTGCTAATAGCTCCCTTGTCCTACCCTTCTTTCTGTAAAAACCTTCCATTTTATACAATCCCTCAGAAGCCTCTTCCAGTTGCTACAATGGATGCTGTCTGATTTATGAATTGCCTAATAAAGCCAATTAGATCTTCAGATTTACTTGGCTGAATTTTGTTTTTAACAATATTGTTAAGTCGACATAAAAAAATTTTACATGTACTTTTAATATCTTTATGTGTTTGTAACAGGGAAGAGCCAATTTTGACCCCATGTTGGATCTGTTTCTTTTACTTTAACCTCTGTTTTTCATTGTTTTTGTTATTATAATCACACATAATGGCCTGCCTCAGGGAACCCTGCCCCTCTGCCTGAATGTTAAACTAAAGCGCCTTTCTTCAGCTCACAGGGAGACAATCTGACCCTGCCCACCTGTGAAAGCCTGCAGAAAAGAAGAAATTAACAGATCCCCTCCCTGTGGCTGGCCATTCCAGGAGATGTTTGCAAGACTTAAGGCCTTTTTACTTTACTTCCCCCCTTCCTCCCCCTCTCTGTTCTATAAAATAAACTGGCATCCAAACCCCAATAAGATGGTTTCTTTGAGACTTCAGTCTGCCATCTTTGTCAGTCGGCTTCCCGAATAAAGCCGTATTCCTTGTCTCAACACCTCGTCTCCCAACTTATTGGCTGTTGTGCAGTGAGCAGAGCGAACTTGGACTCAGAAACATATATTCTTCAAAGCCTTGGAGCTACACATTTAACTCATTCAGTTTTTGGACAGTGTTGTCATTTTCCGTCAGTTAGCCAAAGCCAGTCCTCAGGTCAGACCAGTCAGCCAAATAAAAGCATAAGGTTTGGGGGATCAGAAAGCACCTAACTTTGTTTTCTTCCCCAACTCAAACAAACATGGCAATACCTTTCTTTTAAGACATTCACCTCACTTCTGAATTCTAAGATAGATGGAGCCTGGCTGTGAGTTTGTTGTCATGATGAAAGAAGATAACTTGAGTACTTCATGGCCAAGTTCTCTTTGCTTAGCTGCTCCAGGATCCCCCTGCAAGTTGCAAAACTACCTCCAGCCATAAAAATATGAGAAGTTTTTTTTCTCCACTAGATACGGCTGATAAGCTAACACAGTCACCCCATTTACCACGTAAGTCAAGGATGAACTATGTGTGACAAATGGTACTGTCAAGTACCTTTACTTGAGGACTAGTTATTGTTTGTCTGAGAACATGTATGTAATGGGTTCTATGCTTGGCTATACAAGGGGGTCGGATTTTTTTTTCTGTCACTGCAATTTCTCAGCAGACTACCTGTGGTGTGTATCACATTCTGATTTAACTTTTATTCATTAATGTACCTGTTTTCTGTCTCCACCACCTTTGTGGAGAGGTTTTCTGGGTCGGAAGAAGATTTTTTTTTAATGCTATTTCCCCAGCAGGTGCAAATAGTTCTTTACACAGGTTCCCCAGGGTAAGTAGTAAGCCTGACCCCCCTGGGAATCCACAGCACTGGGGAAGCTCTGTTCCACTGCCTGAAGGCCCATGGGGTCAGCCTGTGAGGGCTCCCCTTGGGCCACAGGGTCACCTTGTTACCAAGTCCAAGCTTGCTCTGCTCACTGCACGCCAGGCCAATAAATTGGGAGACGACGTGTTGAGGCAAGGAATAGCGACTTTATTTGGAAAGCTGGGCATCCAAGAAGATGGGGCTAGGGTCCCCCAAAAAAACATCTTATCGGGGTCTGGATGCCAGTTTCTTTTATAGAACAGAGAGGGAGAGGAGGCGAGGAAGTAAAGTAAAAAGGCCATTCGTTTTTCTTGGCTTGGCCAGTCTCGGGGAAGGGAATGTGCTAATTTCTTATTTTCTGTAGCCATTCACAGGTGGGCAGGGTCAGATTGTCTCCCTGAGAGCTGAACAAAGGCACTTTAGTTTAACATTCAGGCAGAAGGGCAGGGTTCCCTGAGGCAGGCCATTATGTGTGATTATAATAACAAAAGCAAGGAGAAGTAGAGGTTAAAGTAAAAGAAACAGATCCAATATAGAGTTCCATTTTGCTCTTCCCTGTTACAACGTCCTCTGACTTGCTTGTAGTAATCCAGGCACCAGGGCACCAGTTAGTGAATGCAGGGCCAGCACTGACATGACACACACTGCTTTTCCTGACAACCGCCTCTCAGAGTTGGCTCTGACAGCATATCTCAGCCTCCAGATTCCCTGGCTCAGTGGGCGGCTTCCTCATCACCATGGGAACTGCTTTGTGGGAACTCTGTGATTTGGGCTGTGAAGGAAAGCTTCTTGAAGAATACTGCTGGGGCGACCATCTCTTGGGAAGGACAAGTCTTTTCTCTGTGATTTTTCTCTCTATTTTTTCCCCTCTTCAGAACTTGCCTTTGCCTTGTTTCACTGACATGTTTTAAAATATTCTCTCAGTGGACATTAAAAGCTAAAAAAGGCCTCACCGTGTTTAAACTTCCCTTTCCTTCTATGCACTTCCCTTCCCTGCTTGATCCTCACCCTGGGATTCTGCTTGCATCCTGGGCTCAGCGCTTCCCTGGGAAGCAGGATGGAGCTGGATACTGGCAGGTCAGGGACATCCACACAGTCTGATTTGAGGAGTGCTGAGCCCACCCACCTCCAAAGCTCTAAATTCAGTATTCTGGAACAGTAGCACTTTAAGCAACTTGCCTTTCAGCACAAAGAGGATCTCCAGATGAATTTGCACTTTAGAGGCTATAGTGCAAGGGGGAAAAGCTGGGTTCAGATCTAGGCTAGCTATTTGCCAACGGGGACAAGTTATTTTATTTTTTTAACCTCATTTTCTCATCTCTAAAATGGAGAAAATTACCCATCTTGCTCTTGTAAGCCCTAAACTGGTGCTTTTAGAGTAACTAAGATGTTGCAGAGGCTCAGACCAGACAGCATGCATTGGCTCCTCTTCAGGTGAAGAGCAGGCCCCTGAGGGTGCTGAATGAGAAACAGGGCTGAGGAGCTGGGGAAGAGCTAAGTCACCACTGAGGGAACACCTGGGTCAGCGTGAAGGGAAAACCTGCCTCAGATGGGGAAGAGATATTGTGGGAGGAAAATCAAAGTGGAGTTGGTATTGCTAAGCGAGCTCTCTAAATGGAGCTGGAAGGCCACTAGGAAGTGTGACTTATTATTGTCCTAATGAAGGTATCCAGAACATCTGCCAGAAACTCAAGATACTTAATAGAACCTTACCCTAAAATAACTGGTGACATCCTATCTACTTGTTGGACTCCCAACCCTAAAATAACTTGTGATTCCTTAAGGGTAAATATTTTCTGATTCATGTCAGTGTCTATCACATTTCTCACCAGGCAAATTTTAACCTGTGGACAAAGAAGGTCACCTGCCATTTCAGTAAACAAAGTATATTGCTGCCATAAAGCTATTGGCCACTGCAGCCACCACCAAAAATGCACCCAGATGGGATTCAGGGTGGAGAAAAACAGGATACTGGCCCTAGGTAGTTAAGATACCTATCAAAGGAATAATTTCAGTGAGCCCAGACTCTTGCATCTTTCATATATAGAAAGGCACTAAAATCATTAACTTGAGATGTTTGATTTTTTGTGATTAGCAATAATCTTTTGACGTTTGACTATGTTTTTTGTTTTGTTTTGTTCTTCAGCAAAAACTCCTGTATATCCTGGCTCTCCCTTACCTCTTTTGAAAAGTTCCTCAGAGCTATCTGAGAGGTTGTTTCCAAGCTATAACCCTCAGTAATGCCCTGAATAAAACATAATTCTCCACTTTTAAGTTGTGCGTTTTTTTGTTTTTGTTTTTTTCAATTGATAGTTTTGGCAACCGGTGAAGGGATTCAGAGCAGACATCTCTCCTTTGCCTGAACTCTATGAACATCTGGAACCTGGCACAAGCAGAGGCCTCTTGGGTCTGTCCGCCTCCTGAGGGAGTCCAGACAAATTTGTGTGAGTCTCTCCTGGTTTTCAGATGTCCCATTATTGGCTGATGATCCTAGGTTTTATTCAGTCGTATTAATTCCTCTCTGGAGGAGTAAGTTATCCTTGAAACTTAGTTTCAAGAAGAGGTACCTGGGTTATCTTCAGTTGAAAGACACTGAGAAGATTTTTGCCTAATTTAGACAATGAGTAGGGTTGGTCTGGGTAATTAGATGGGAGACTGGCCTGGCATTTTTCCTTGAATGGGCTACTTTAATAGGGTTTGTTGGAATAAAAGTGAAGATATCTCATGAGAGCTTTCAACTGTGAATAAGGAACATCTTCTTCCCAGCTGATGAAGGCTTTCTCAGGGAACTGAGAAACTTTTGAAAGTGGTGGCAGCAAGTCCTCATACCATGCAGCTGTCCCTATAGAGAAACCCACTCATTTTAATTAAAAACTTGCTCTGCTGGGGACACACATGAGAGCTGGCCACTCAGTGATCTGAATACCCGCAGTGGTCTTATACTACCCAAGGGAGAAACTGAGACATGTAAGGGGGTTGAAACTCCTAGAGGAGTTAAGCTCACAAAGAGCACATTGGTCCACTGCATGGTCATCACTAGCAATTTATCTTGGCAGACTGACCTTGGAATGGAGAACAAAGTTTTCAAAACAAAAGAAAAGGAATGACAGATTGCCAGCTTCCAACTAATACCCCAGGCAGGCTTTTGTATGTATGTACAAAACTTATATTTGCAAGGAAATCTTGCCCTGAAAATGCCCAAGATGTGGCTCTTTTATTACATACACAGTTAAGTTAGAGAAAACTGGCTTCATAAAACATCTTCTCAGAATTCTGACCTTAAAGAAAACAAAAACCCTTTCATTTCTCTCCCTGTGCCTTTGAGATGTAAATGTTCTACCAGATCTTAGGCATTGTTTGCTGTTGTTGTTTTTTCCTTTTCTGTGTTTTGAGAGTTGATCTCTACCATCCAGAAAGTACACATATAGTGTACATTTGGCAGCCAGTCAAATAGACTGGGATTCTGAGCAGTGTTTTGTCTGGCTCTGCCAGCTCACAGGGGTCTTTGTCACCTTAACTTTTGTTGCATTACCTGTATAACAAAGGCCCTTTACTTTCTTAGGTGGTTTTGGGGAGTAAACTTTCTAGATCTTGTGAAGGCTGCATCCATTGCACTCTCTTGTGGGGATGCCTCCTGCGACCTGAGCTGCTATTTAGATACATCTCATCAATGACCAGATGATAGACCCTTTAAATTGAAAAAATTTCTAAATTGGTAAATTTTTAGAGAGCCCTCATTATAAATAGCTGGTACCTATTGGTGAAAAAAACAAATTAGAAGAACATCATATATGTATCTATATATATAGATATATATTATCTATCTATCTATATCTATCTATCTATATATATATATATAGTTAACCTAAGATCTCCCTTAGTTTAAAACAAATAAAAAACCAGTTTTAGAAGCCTTATTTGTGGTCTCCACTTCCCCTCAATGGGCCTTACAGATGCTAATAAAAACATTAGGATAATTAATGTTAACTGGGTTAACAGGGAAATAAGAGAAAACTGAAGAGAAAGTCTAGAGACTTCTTCCCAAGAAGGTGGAAATTTTAAAGGAACTCATCTCAAAAGAATAAAAATCTTTAGATGGTTATTAAGAAATAGGACATTAAATAAAATGAACATTAATGGGATTAAAACAAAAGGTTTTTATACAACATGACCTAAGGTTGGATGGGCCAAAGGGACTCCCTATTGGTCCCAACATTAAAGGGCCCCAAACAAGTTCACTCTATTGACTCCAGTTAAAATCTATATATTTAAAAGGCTGGAAGAAAATTACACTGAGATATCTGATCAACAATTGCTTGGGGCAAAAGGCCAATTAATCAAGTTAAGAGATTGACAAAAAGACCTGAGTCCCTCGGCTCAACCTTTCACTGGGGATCCCAAAGCCTTTATACAAAAATAGATAAAATGGCTGGGGAATTAAAAGGAAAGCTTCTACGATTCCTTATAAGACCAAAGCTTGCTGATGGGGTCTTAATGGAAACTAAAGTTAAAGGTATTAAAGTTGACAGAATTGAGAAAATTTATAAAAATTGGTATATTTAAATGGGCTTTATATAAAATGGTTACATTACTTTTGCTTAATTATATTGTGTGATAGACATTATGTCTCACTGGGGTGCTTCACCTCCCCTTGGTATTATAAGACAGGGCATATAAATGTGCCCTTCAGACAATAGTAATTAAAAATACTAAAAGAAAACAAAAGGATTACTTGAGCCTGCACAATATGAAATAAAAACTGAGAACTAATATTCAGGGGCTAATGAAAACAATAATAGAAATTATTTTGCTCTGGGTTTAACTTGTACCCTCAAAAAGAGGTCCTTTGTTGAATGCCTTGTGCGAAATTCCAAAAGCATGATAAATTGATCCTTAAAGTTCTAGAACAAAGAACTCTTGATTTTCAGTTTATTTGGGAATCTTCTCACTGATATAAAAAAGCAAATTAATGAAAATATAGTTGGGCAAATCAATCTTTTAATATCATTTATGTGGCAGACCAGTTCTTTGGGGAATTAAAGCAACTGTCTTTGTCTTGCAAATCAGAAATGTAGATACAGCCCACAATAACCTGAGACTGAGTCTAATTAGTTCAATCATGAAACCAAAGTTTTTTAAAAAAGGAAAAAATTTCCCTTTTAAAACTCAAACCACTGGAAAGACTCCCTAACACAAAATCTAATTCACAGCTTCCTTAAGAATTTATCAAGAACAAATATATATCTTAAAAGTCTTTTCCACAAATAGTAAAGACTTAGTCATCTGAGCAAATAAATTTAACGTATTCCAACTGTTCTTTAGAAACTAATAAGTTTATATTGTAGGACCTGATTCATCACTAAATAAATGTTAAAGTGAAGCTATGAGATCTCTAGTTTTGTCTGTTTACATGTTTGTGTGTGTTAGACCTTCACGGTCTCCTAGGAGTTTCGACTCGCCCAGGAAACAACAAGAGTCGGAAGCCGATGCAAAACCCAAGAGGTTTATTAAAGGCCGGTGCACCGGGGTTCCTTGGTCCTCACGCAGGAGGTCGAAGAAGGAACCCCTTTTGGGCGCGAATATGTCAGTTTTATAGGTTCCCACTTCCCCGTATGTGAATTATAGATTTGGTTGTGTTTTCCTGCTGATTGGTCCCGGCTTAGGCTCGGACCAGAGAGGGAACTTGTCCCCAGCTTCCTGATTGGTCTTTGACAGATACCTTTTTTACATTTTGTTTATCTCCCTCCTTCTCGGAAGGGGGCCGGACATCCTGGAAATTCACCCATTATCTAAGAAGCCCCTATTGTCTGGAGAGTTCTTAATCATTAGCTGGAACAATGTCCCTCGAGTCCCACATTTCCCCCTTTTTCTTGTGACTATTGATTCCAATCATGGAATCTCAACCTTCTGTTCGTAAACTTTGGTACTGTTGTCTTAACATTAGAACTTGTACAGTACTGATACGTTCTCTAATAAATGTTATCAAGCGATTTAGAATACATGGTCCAAAAGTTAAAATCAACAGTAAAACAATAAGAGGTCCCAACAGAGTAGAGATTAAGGTGGTAAACCAGGGGGACTTATCAAACCATGATTGAAACCACCCTTTTTCGTTTTCTCTCTCCCTTTGCCTTTTATCTAAGCGTTCCCTTAGCTTATCCATGGTTTTGGTAATGGTTCCTGAATGATCAATATAAAAGCAACATTCTTTTTTTAGAGCGGCGCATAATCCCCCTTCCTTAAGAAACAGCAAATCTAGGCCTCTTCTATTCTGCAACACCATTTCTGAAAGTGAGGTGAGTGATTCCTTTAATTGAGTTATGGAACTTTCTAATGTTCGAAGGTCGATGTCTACAGCCTGTCTTAAACTTGCATAATACTGGGGTTGTTGTATGAGGGCTGTGGTTCCTGTTCCTATCCCGGCAGATATTCCTAGTCCTAGAAGGACAGCCAATGTGAGGGTTACAGGTTCTCTTTCGTTTTTTGTCTTTTCTACATATTCATCTAAAAAGGATGAGTCTGAATGGTAGATAAGTCTAGGGACTAATTGCACTAACACACAAAAGTCAGCTGAAGTATTAAGAACCTCTAAAGAGACACAAGGGGTGAGCCCCGTGTTACATGTCCACCATCCATCTTGAGGAGGTACAAGATATCCTGAGCCTGAAGGGAGGCTAAAATCATGACAAAGGTGTCTATGGGACTGGGGAGGTGTTCCTATACAAGTACCATTTCCAAAAACCGAGGACAGGGTTAATTTACTGTTCCCTTCTTGCTTCCATCGACATTGGTCTGAGGAGGTAGAATTAGTATAGTTGGAGCTATATCCTATAACATCATAATAAGGGGGAGGAGCAGCATAGCAAAGCCAACATGATTTTGTAGCCTCTGGGTTTGTAGCATTGAGAACCGTAAAGGCTGCCTGCACCAAAGAAAGCATCCTATCCTGAGGAGTCCCAGGCTTAACTGTGGGTTTTTTGGATCCAGGTTTCATTAGTCTCATTCTTTGTTGACGTAGTTGAAGGGGCCGGGGGAAGCAAAGGGGGGCCAAGTACGGGATTTGGGCCTATTGATATAGGAGCAGGAGTCTCAATCTTTAGCTTAAGGGTCATTAATATTCCTAAATCATATCCCCTCATGTAAAATCTAACGTCCCAAGAATGACCATTTATCCATTTTTTATCTCTTTTTCCGGGATTACTAAAGGAAATTTTAAGGGGATGACACCATCCTGAACATTTACTCCGGTGTCCAGTATTCTCATTATGAGAATAATTAGCCGTTACAGTAATAAAATCCCAAGTTGAGGTGGGTTTCCAATTAGTATCCCCGGTAGTTTTACATCCCCAGCTTTTGCAATTAAAGTTTTCAGTTCCACCACATTTATAATTCAGAGATCGAGGGCGGTGGAACCCGGGGCATACGTAGAAAGTGAGGATACCAAGCATCATTCTTTTGCCTGCATTTTTGCAACCCGGCCCAAACCAATCAGTTTCCGAAACTTTGGAAGGGGCAGTGTTCATATCATGAGAATCTTCTGTATCCCAATAAGGTGCTCCTATAGCCAATTTACAAACATCAGGAAAAAGATCTGGCCACCAGGTCCAGGGGGGTGCAGTATGACTAATGGACCAGGTTACATCTCCAGTCTGAGAAATTACCTGCCAAGTTAAACGTTGGGGGAGGTGAGGGCTAAAATCACTTACAGTCAGTAAAGGCAGTAAAACCAAAATTATAAGTCTTAGGTTCGTAGAAGCTTGAGTTTGAGCGGGTTGTCGGTTCTTTGGGCCCACCATCCTGATGATGCCGTCGCTGGTGCAGCCTTCACATGTGAAGCATGGATCCAGGCAGCGATGCCGTCCACTTTTATGGCCATTGGGGTGGTGAGGAGGACGGTGTATGGTCCTTTCCATCGAGGTTTCAACGTCTGGGTTCGATGCCGACGGACGTATACGGAGTCTCCGACTTGGAAAGGATGAGTTTCTCCCGGTGTTCCCGGTTGGTAGGCCTCGGCGAGTTGGGACCATATTTCTTTCTGGACCAATTGGAGTCCCAGTAGCCTAGCATATAAGTCAGTGTTATTTTGACAGTCAGGTTTTATTTTTTTTCCTAAAGTGAGGAGGGGAGGCGGGGCACCATATAATATTTTAAAAGGAGTAAGATGGTATCAGGAAGGTGTATTTCTAACCCGGAATAGGGCCAAAGGAAGGAGCACCGTCCAATCGGTACCGCCAGTCTCCAAGGACAATTTAGTTAGGGTCTCTTTTAGAGTCCTATTCATTCTTTCTACCTGACCTGAACTTTGGGGTCTATAGGCACAATGTAATTTCCAATCAGTCCCCAAATATCTGGCCACATCCTGACTTACCTGGGCGACGAAGGCTGGACCATTATCAGACGCTATTACCTTTGGTGCTCCAAATCGAGGAAAAATTTCTTTTAAAATCTTCTTGGCTACTACAGCAGCTGTTTCTTTCTTTGTTGGGAAAGCCTCTATCCATCCTGAAAAAGTGTCTACAAAAACTAAAAGGTATTTATTACCATACCTTCCAGGACGCACTTCGGTAAAGTCCACTTCCCAGTAAGTTCCTGGGCGATCCCCCCTGAGTCTCTTTCCAGTTTCAAGTTTTCCTTTGTGAGCATTTACCTGTTGACATGGGACGCATTCCTGCACAATTTGTTCAGCTAATTTTGTCATTCCAGGGGTTTCGTACCCGGCTTTTTGTAACAAGGTTACCATCTTTTTAGTCCCCAAATGTGTCCATCTGTGCATCTGTTGCAACATGGATTCTGCTTGCTGAGGGGACAAAGTTCCTTTTGTTGTGGCCGGGATGATTTCTTCATCGCGGCCTGGTTTTTCAGGAACTTTATCTGACAGTCCTAAAATGACTTCTCCCGATGCTATTTCTCGGGCCACTTGGTCAGCCATATTATTTCCCCTAATTATTGGGGTATTTCCTTTTTGATGTCCAGGGCAGTGGATGATACTGACTTTAGTAGGAAGCATGAGTGTAGTCAACAAAGCCACGATTTCGTCTTTGTTTTTAATTTCTTTGCCACCTGAAGTTAGTAGCCCTCTCTGTTGGTAAATGGCACCGTGGATATGAGCGGTAGCAAACGCATATCTACTGTCTGTGTAGATGTTTACTTTTTTATTCTCTGCCATCTCTAATGCCCTCGTCAGGGCAATTAATTCAGCTCGTTGGGCTGAGGTCCCTTGTGGTAGCGCCGCTGCCCATATGACTTGTTTTCCGTCTACCACGGCTGCCCCAGTTCGACGCTTACCTTCCTCCAGGAAACTGCTCCCATCCGCGAACCAGGTGAAATCAGCATCAGGGAGGGGCAGGTCCATCAGATCTGGCCTACTGCCGTGTGCTGCGGCCAGTACTTCCTGACAATCATGTATGATGGTGGAGCCTTCCAAGTCAGGATCAGGTAGCAAGGTGGCTGGATTGAGTCCTGTGGCTGGAGCAAACTTGATGCGATCTGAGTTTAGTAACAGGGTTTGGTAATGGGTCATCCTGGCATTAGTTAGCCACCTATCCGGTGGTTGACGGACTACATTTTCCAGGGCATGAGGAGCTGTTATCGTTAGATTTTGTCCTAAAATTAGTTTGTCAGCATCTTTGACTAGAACGGCTACTGCAGCGATTATCTTTAAACAGGTGGGCCATCCTGATGCCACAGGGTCCAATTTTTTTTGACAAATAAGCAGCTGGGCGATTCCAGGGACCCAATTTCTGAGTCAATACTCCTTTTGCAATGCCCTTATTTTCGGCCACATATAAATGAAAAGGTTTGGTTACATCTGGCAGTCCTAGGGCTGGAGCTGAAAGTAAAGCTCGTTTGATTTGGTCAAAAGCCCGTTGTTCCTTATCGCCCCAAACGAAAGGAGTGCTGTTTTTGGTTAGGGGGTACAATGGGGCTGCCAGCTCAGCAAACCCTGGAATCCATAGTCTACAGAATCCGGCCGTCCCCCAAAATTCTCTAACCTGCCTGGCGTTTTTGGGAGCCGGAATTTGGGTCACCGTATCCTTTCTGCTCTCCGTGAGCCATCTTTGCCCCCCTTTTAATAGATACCCCAGGTAACTGACCTGTTGTTGGCATATTTGTGCTTTCTTGGCTGAGGCTCTATATCCCAGGGTTCCAAGTTCCGTTAACAGTTTTTCAGTACCCTTGATACAATCTTCTTGGGTCTCAGCAGCTAATAAAATATCATCAACGTATTGGAGTAATGTTACCTGGGGATTTGATTCTCTATATAATGCCAAATCCTGATGGAGGGCTTCATCAAAGATGGTCGGGGAGTTCTTAAATCCCTGAGGTAGCCGTGTCCATGTCAGCTGACCAGACATTCCCGATGTTGGATCTTTCCATTCGAAGGCAAAGTAGGGTTGGCTCAGGGGAGAGAGTCTTAAACAGAAAAAAGCATCTTTAAGGTCCAAAACAGTATACCACGTATGTTGAGGTGGAAGAGTGCTCAGGAGGTTGTAAGGGTTTGGAACTGTGGGGTGGAGGTCTGCCACCCGTTTGTTTACCTCTCGTAGATCCTGCACCGGCCGATAATCATTTGTTCCTGGTTTCTTTACCGGCAGGAGAGGGGTGTTCCATGTTGATTGACATCTTATTAAGATGCCCAAGTCTAGTAGCCTCTGTATATGGGGACGGATACCGTCTTTGGCTTCTCTACTCATGGGGTATTGACGGACCGTTATTGGGGTGGCAGTTGCCTTGAGTTCCACTAGCACCGGGGGCCGATTTTTGGCCATCCCCATACCGGCAGTTTCTGCCCAGGCTTGAGGGAACCGAGTTACCCAATCTGTAACATTAACTCGTGAGGATGAAGGCTGCTCGTATAATTTATATTCATCTTCTAATTTCATAGTCAATATTTGAAGTAACCTTCCCTTATTATCAGTTATGGTGGGACCTTCTGGCTGAAAGTGGATTTGAGCCCCTACTTTGGAGAGTAAGTCTCTTCCCAGCAAAGGATAGGGGCATTCCGGAATAATCAAAAATGAATGGGTTACTCGTCCAATCCCAAGATCTACTGTCCTTCGTGTGGTCCATGAATATTGTTTATTCCCAGTGGCTCCTTGTACCCATGACCTTTTAGCTGAGATAGGACCTTTTGAGTGGAGAAGGACGGAGTGCTGGGCTCCGGTATCTACCAAAAATTGAACAGGTTCCCCCTCCACTTTAGGAGTTACCCGGGGCTCGGGGAGAGGGTTCAAGCCCTGACTTTCCTAGTCTTCTTCTTCCAATGTTAAGATTTTGTTTCTGGTTGGCCTTCCTCCATTCTTTTTCTTAGGGCATTCTCTCGCCCAATGTCCTTTTTCTTTACAGTAGGCACATTGGTCCTTGTCTAATGGCCGCCTTCTGTCTGCCGTTCGCCCTTCCTGCCTATTTCTGTCCCCTATATTTCTTCCTCCAACCACAGTGGCCAGTATCTTACTTAAATTCCTCTCCTGTCTCTTATCCCGTCTTATTTCACGGGCTTCCTGCTCTTTCTGCTTTCTTTCTTCCTTCTCTTCCTCTGTTTCTCTTTTGTTATATACTTTATCTGCCTCTTTTACTAACTTCTGAAGCGAAAATCCCTGCAAGCCATCTAGCCTCTGTAATTTCTTCTTAATATCAGGGGCCGCTTGATCTATGAAAGCCATTGCTATAGTAGCCCTATGTCCCTCCGAAGTTGTATCATAAGGGGTAAAGCGTCTAAAGGCTTCCATTAAACGTTCCAGGAACACAGTTGGCGAATCCTGGGGCCCCTGAGTTACTTCCCTTACCTTAGCCAAATTAGTGGGCCGTCTGGCCGCTCCATGGAGACCCGCCACCAGAGCCTGGCGATACATTTTCAGGCGCTCCCTACCTTCCGGGGCATTGAAATCCCAGTTTGGCCTGACGAGTGGGAAACCAGCATCAGCAGCTGGGTAGGTTGTCCATTGGCGCCTAATACATTTTTTCTGGCTTCTAAAAGAACCCGTTGCCTCTCCTCAGTCGTTAGGAGAGTCTGAAGCAGCTGCTGACAATCATCCCATGTGGGCTGGTGGGAGAAAACAAGAGATTCTATTAAAGCGGTAAGGGCCTGTGGATTTTCGGAAAAAGTTGGGTTATGCATTTTCCAATTATAAAGATCTGCAGAGGAAAAGGGCCAATATTGGAGAGGTCTATTCCCTTGGCCATCGGGGGGGCCATATTTTCTAAGAGGTAGGGCAGTGGAGTCCGGGGAGATAGCCCTCCGGCTCCTAGTGCCCGCTGAGGGACCCCTTTCTTCTTCCATCATGGATGGTCCCCTTGGTGCCGAGGGCAGTGGAGCTGGGGGTCCTCTAGGTGGTAGGGGATTTGGGGCCGGAGGATAAGGGGGTGGGGAATCCAAAAGAAGCAAATCGGACTGCGGGTCAGGATAAATCGCCTTCGGTGGATCCGGGGCGTCGGGTAGCTTCTCCGTGTTGGGGTTTTTCTTTAAGGTTAATATCTCCGACGCTGCTGATGTATGCGCGGACGTACCTGTTGAGGAAACAAAGGGCCGGACCCACGGAGGTGGGGAGAGAATTAAATCTTCCCAGACCAAGACATATGGTACTTGGTCTGGATGTCCGTGGGGATCTATATTAAATATCTTAGACTTCAGCAGCTTAATCTTGTCTAATAAAAAGGATCCTTCGGGGGGCCATCCTATCTGAAATGTTGGCCATTCAGAGGCACACAAAGTCTGCCACTTTCCTTTCTTTACCTCTACCGAAAAATTATGGGCTCTGGCCCGAACTTCGGTCCAATGGCTTAGGGTAAGGGAAAGAGGAGTCGTCATAGTTTGTCCCATTGTCGTCCGTCAGAGAAGAAGAATAGACCACAATACAGAAACAGTTAAAACTCCACGAAACACATATACGCATGGGCCACCGCGAGCTCGCTTCAAAACCGAAACTTCTTCAGATGGCAGTTATCACCAAGGGAACTGCCGAAACCGAGTGAAGGGGAGACAGAGTTTGCCTCTCCTTCCAGATGAGCCGCCAGGGCGTCCCCTAGGGCTCATGGACGCCGGCTATTAGCACGTCTGCCTAGCCAGAGGTCCGATACAGATTCCATAATAAGCCGATTCTTACGGCTTTCCTCCGATAATGGCCCACAAAGAACAAGGGACAAACAGACAATCAAGCTCGAGCTTACCTGGTACCTCCAACTCCCGATGTTCTTGTGGTCCGGGGCGAGTGGAATCCCGGACGAGCCCCCAAATGTTAGACCTTCGCGGTCTCCTAGGAGTTTCGACTCGCCCAGGAAACAACAAGAGTCGGAAGCCGATGCAAAACCCAAGAGGTTTATTAAAGGCCGGTGCACCGGGGTTCCTTGGTCCTCACGCAGGAGGTCGAAGAAGGAACCCCTTTTGGGCGCGAATATGTCAGTTTTATAGGTTCCCACTTCCCCGTATGTGAATTATAGATTTGGTTGTGTTTTCCTGCTGATTGGTCCCGGCTTAGGCTCGGACCAGAGAGGGAACTTGTCCCCAGCTTCCTGATTGGTCTTTGACAGATACCTTTTTTACATTTTGTTTATCTCCCTCCTTCTCGGAAGGGGGCCGGACATCCTGGAAATTCACCCATTATCTAAGAAGCCCCTATTGTCTGGAGAGTTCTTAATCATTAGCTGGAACAATGTCCCTCGAGTCCCACATGTGTACATTATACATATGAGATGTCTCTATCTCTGGAAAATATTATCAAAATTAAATTTATAGAAGAATTCTATTTAATTGACTTAAAAGTGTTTACAAATTAAATATTTCTAAATATAAAGAAAACTGGCCAGAATGAATTTCAGGTTATCCAGGAAATATTCAATATTAAATTAATATTTTGCATTAAAACTAGCTTAAACTTATTGGGTTAATCAATATAGACATGTCTTACTTTTATTGTACCTAGGTTTACTAAAGGTCAATAAATTCATGTTATTTCTGTTACAGAGTTCTTTCAGAAAGAGAAATTAACCTGGTATGATATTTTCATAAGTTATAAAATAATGGTAAACGGGATAAGAGTTTTCAGGTGAACTCTTTAGGAATAATTATGTTTTAGGTACATCTATCTAAAATAGTTTCTCCAGATTTTTGGTAACTTGAAATTTTAGAGTTTTAGTAAGTTAAGTTAAATAATGGGAACTCATTAAGTATCTAGGTCATTTCAAATAAGATGAAATACTGGAACATTAATTGCTAAACAGGTCTAAATTTACCTACTTTGTCTCCTTATGAGAGGGAAACTGAAGATGTTTAGGTTTATTAGACGCACATCTTATACCACATTGAGGAAAGAAATTATACTATGAAAAGGTGTACATTTCTAGAGGTTTTGGAATGTTCCTAAATGTTTGCCAATCAAGAAATACTGGTATGACAAACAGTTCACAATTGCTTGCTGCTTGTAGGTTTTTGCTGGAGATCAAAGTTTTTAAGGGTTAAAATTGTAATATGTAATTAAGGCTACTGAAAATAATAAGGGAAACATTTTAGTTTGCAAGGAAAGTAGGATGTGTGTTTTCAGCAAAACAAGGTATGGAGAATAGAAATACATTTTGTTAAGGGGAAAGATTAATTTTGTCCTATAGCTGGTTATATCTGGATGGAAAAATAAGGGACAAACTAATATGAATACAGAAAGTTGTGGAAGGTTTATAGAAAGAGAGCCCTGAAAAAGGGTCCTTGTTCATGGTTAGGCTGAAATTGAATTGAACTGAATTAGGTAAATGAATTTAGTTATTGAGAGTGGGCTGGTGCAGGACTGGAGTTGGTTTCTCCCTCTGTTAAGAGAACAAAATTTTCTTGCAATGTTGAACTACTTTTGATAACAGATTGTGAGTTTCTTTGCCTTCTAAATGATTTGTATTTGCCTTAAAGAAACTTTTATTGTCTCTTTGGTTGAGTGAATAAGTATTGTTTCACAGTGACCTATGATCCTATTTGACCAACTGTTTCAAGAAACTTTTGAGGAGAATTCCCTGGCAATCCAGTTTTCAGGACTCTGTGCTTTTACTGCTGAGGGCCTGGGTTAGATCCCTGGTCAGGGAACTAGGATCCCACAAGTCACACAGCACAGCAAAAAAATAAATAAAATTTAAAAATAATAAATACTTATTATTTATATGTAAATTAATAAATATATTTATTATTATATAATAAATACTTATTATTATACTTGTTATTAAAAATAACAAATGAAAACTTTTGATAATATTTTTTGACAGACTTCCCAAATATCAAATTCTAATTAAGATTCTTTTGACCTCCAGCTAACTTTGAGTTGCTTCAAAGAGTCCCAGAAACATCTCAAAGAGAGATATAAACAATTTAGATTTATTTGGTACGTTAAATCACATGGGAACCATTGTCAAAGAAGTGGTGATAAAATCTTTGGTTATATTGTTTGGGTAAATGTCCAAACAGATATTCCAAAATTTATGTGGAATTCCTAAAAGTCTGTTATATCCTGGTATAATATTATTAGTCATAATTCTAGTTATTATCTTAAAATGTATGTCACAGAAATAACCAAGTTTCTTGTCAATTGCATTGTAATCAAATATTTAACCATGGTATTTTAAGTCTTTTGTCATTTATAGACAATTACTGTTTTACTCTGATGGTTTTATAAAATTAAGATCTTCAAGAAGATTCATAACAAGGACTTTTTGACAAATATGAGTTTCTGATGATTCTTAGATCATATTACTGAACTGGTAAGAAATTATAAAATTCTAATGGAAAACCTGATGGTTCATCCAGATCTACAGGAATTAATTACATGGGACTGAATGAACTGATCAATATGATTTATTATTTTATGACATTTTTACTGAAAAATACTGGCATTTAATATTTGTTTTCCAGGAAAACTTTCCTCTTATGTTAACTATGACCTACAACAACTTGATAAAATATATTTTTGTAAACAAAGGTGAAAGATTTATCTTTTTCTCTCTACCTGATCCCTCCAGAATTTTGTTTCTCCAGCCAGCTCCCCTGTGGACTTGATGGCTTATTGCAATCAGATTACAACAAGTTACACTAAACATTGTTTTAATTTGTTTTCTCTTGTTTTCAAATTAGTTATGCCTTGTGCCTGTCTCTGCTGTACTGTGACTTTATTAATGTTACAGCTGTATTACTTATATCCGGTCTATTTTATAAGATTGTTGTCTCTTGCATTACCCAATGTGTAACCAGGCCTCCAGCAAAAGTAATGATGGCTAAATGTCTCGAGGCAATCAATCACATATATAACTCTACATAGAATCATTTTAATAGTGCAACTCTAGATATGGGAAGAAGCAATAAGGGAAGACATTTCCTGAATCATAGTAGACTAGTAAGACAGGTGATCCAGAGAATTTTAGATTATAAACAGGGCCTAATCCAAAAATTAGCACTTGAGGGGTCTGTCACCAGAATGTTTGCCTGATCTAGGAATGAGCCTTCTTGGCATCATGGAACAAAATTGGTCATGAAATGCCTCCCAAACATTGGTCGAATTTATGACCAAGAGGAGGCACTATGGACCAAGAATGGTACCTGCCGTTTCAGTAAACAAAGGATGTCATGGTCATAAAGCCAGCAGCCACTGCAGCCGCCCCCAACAGTGCACACAGAGGGGAATTCAGGATGGAGAAAAACAGTATTCTGGCCCTTGATAGTTAACATACATTTCAAAGGAACGATTTCAATAAGACCAGACTCTTGCATCTTCCCATACATAGAAAAGCACTAAAATCATTAACTTGAGACGTCCGTTTTTTTTGTGATTAGCAATAATCTTTTAATGTTCAACTACATTTTTTCTTTTTTCAGCAAAAACTCTTATATATCCTGGCTCCTCCCTCACCCCTTTGGAACAGTTCCTCAGAGCTACCTGAGAGGCTGTATCCTGGGCTTAAATCCTAAGCCCACCAAATAAAAGGTAGTTCTCAAATTTTAGGTTGTGCATTTTTTCAGTTGACAAACCTTGTGGTCTTTATAAGCCCCTGACTCTTTCTATTCCCTGGAACTCTCTTACGGTTTTACCTGAACTTGTGTCTCCTGAATTGCAATTCTTAAGACCCTGAATAAACTCTTTTCTTATTTGCAGCCTCCTGCATTGTGTTTTGGTTGACAGTATAGAGAAAGAGTTATGGAAGAAACACTTCTACAGCTTCATAATTTTACCAATCTTAAGACACAAATATTGTATCAGATCTAACTGGCTTATTTTCTGTAGGTTGTCACATGTGTTGAATTAAGAATTTAGAAAATGGATAATGGAATGAATGTTTACTTTGCTCTAAGATGCAGTTTGATGTGGACATTTTTTGACAAAATCCAGTGTTTAATGATGTATATGAAATAGAGTTTTTCAAGAAAATACCAGTCTAAAACCCCATATGTTTAGTTTTGAAATTAAAAAATCTCTGAAAAATTTATTAATAAATTTGTGGCAAACATTTTTGGCATCAAAACCTCACCAGAGGGCTTCCCTGGTGGCGCAGTGGTTGAGAGTCAGCCTTCCGATGCAGGGGTCATGGGTTCATGCCCGGTCCAGGAAGATCCCACATGCCGTGGAGCGGCTAGGCCCGTGAACCATGGCCGCTGAGCCTGCGCGTCCAGAGCCTGTGCTCTGCAATGGGAGAGGCCACAACAGTGACAGGCCCGCGTACTGGAAAAAAAAACCAAACAACAAACAAACAACAAAAACCTCACCAGAAATGACACGAAGTTTCACATAGAACTTATTTATCCCACTTAGTGTCAATATTCATATTTCATGGTAGAAATATTAATATTTGATATGGATGCTGCTTCTGTAAAAAATTAATAAACAGAGACCTCAATTAAATAGACTTGAGAAACCGAATGGGGAGTGCTTACACCCTGCAACAATAGGAGAGCCCAACAGGAAGAAGAAAGAGTTTTTCTTTCCTGTCAAGGACTCAGCCAATGAAAAGCTGTGGACTCTGTTTACTATATCCCTTCCAAGTTCCTTTTTCTCTGTGAAAGCATTCTTCCTTCCTTGCCGGGACCTGTAGGTGGTTCAATAGGATTGCAGACCCTGAATTGCAATTCACTGTTGATTCTGAATAAACCCATCTTTGCTGGGGAAATATGTGACAGTCTATTTCAGGTCAACATTTCATATGCCATTTGAAGGTGTCATGTAATATAGTACTCTATTACTTTACTAACATCCAAAAAATTTCGAATTCAAAACACATCTGGCCCATAATGTTTCAGGTGAACTATTGTGGACATAGTTTCATCACAGTTAATTCTTTTTTTTTTTTTTTTTTTTGCGGTACGCGGGCCTGTCACTGTTGTGGCCTCTCCTGTTGCGGAGTACAGGCTCTGAACGTGCAGGCTCAGCAGCCATGGCTCACGGGCCTAGCCGCTCTGCGGCATGTGGGATCTTCCCTGACTGGGGCACGAACCCGTGTCTGCTGCATCGGCAGGCAGACTCTCAACCACTGCGCCACCAGGGAAGCCCTACAGTTAATTCTTGAATATGGAAAAAATTTAGTATAATTTGTAAGACAACGTTGGTGTGTGTGTGTGTGGGTGTGTGTGTGTCCTTTTACAAACTAATACCAATATTTTTCCTACAACTTTGCAAAATATTAGGAGCATTTTTTCACATGCTCTGTTATCATATGAGATACAGATATATTATCCATCAAATATATCTTTTTTTTCAGGATTCATAATTCTACTACCATAATCACTATGCTCAAGTATTAAAGAAAGAACACCTGAATAGATCTTCGTCCCAGGATCTTTTGCTTTACCTCCATTCTTACTCCAGTGAACTATCTGGACAACCTAGAAGAAAACTAAGTGTACTTGTAAGTCTCAGCAGTAGAGTGGATCTTGGCGGAAGACACTCCATAGTGTAGCAGAACTGGTTATAGTGGAACTTGGTAGAATACACTTTAGTTGTAGAGTACAGCTTTGGAGATGGCAGTTGGAAGTTTGACTCTCATGTCCACCACTCCCTGACGAGACATTGTTCACAGGTAAGCCTCAGTTCAGAGGGCATAATAATCATACCCACTGGGAGGGTGGTTGTGAGACTTAATGGAAGTAGCTACATATCAGATGGTAACCGCTCTGGCAAGAGCCCAGTCTAATCATCCAGTGTCCGGCATTTTATTTATTTATTAAAGATTTATTTAATATTTATTTGTTTATTTTTGGCTGTGTTGAGTCTTATTTACGTCAGGCGGGTTTCTCTCTAGTTGTGGCACTCAGGCTTCAGGGAGTGTGGACTCTGTAGTTTGGGGCATGCAGGCTCTAGTTGAGGCACAGGAGCTCAGTAGTTGTGGTGTACGGGCTTAGTTGCCCCATGGCATGTGGGATCTTAGTACCCTGACCAGGGATCGAACCCACGTCCCCTGCATTGTAAGGTGGATTCTTTACCACTGGACCACCAGGGAAGTCCCCCTGCATTTTGTAAAATTGAGGTATAACTGACATAACATTATGTTAGTTTCCAGTGTACAACACAATTTGATATTTGTACATATTGCAAAATGATTACAACAATAACTAGTTAACAAACATTACCTTTTTTTTTTTGTGATGAGAACTTTAACAATTTCTTTGACCACTTTCAAATATACAATACAGTATTATTAACTATAGTCACCATGTTGGACATTACATCCCCATGACTTTTTCATTTTATAACTGGAAGTTGGTACCTTTTGACCAACTTTGTCCGTCTAACCCCTCCCCCCCTCACTCCCCACTTCTGGCAGCCACCAGTCTGTTCTCTGTATCTATGATCTTGGTTTTTCCTTTTTTTAGATTCCACATATAAGAGAGATCATACCTTCAGTGCCTGGCATTCTTGGCTCTAAACTGAGCCCTCTCACATGTCCAATATCAATGATGTCCCATATATGACAACTATCCCATACTCAGGGACTACAGGTTTCACTATTCCCCCTCAAACCCATTGTCTGTTATGCTTTATGCTCCAAGGAATCACCTGTTGCCACTTACTCCCAGTCTTTTGCTGTCTGAATGATCCACTTGTTTTGTATTGTCAATTTCAATTCTCTGCTGTGTGTCTTCACCCACTGAGTGGACCTTATCTTCCTTCTCCCTAGTGAGGGTCAAAAGAAGACCTAATAAAGTTTACTGAACAAATTTCAGGAGAAAAAGCTTAATACTGCTTTATGATCCAAAATTAAAATTCTCGAATTGCATTGTATATTCTAAAGTACATTTTAACAAATAGCAAGGCAGAAGTTGCCAGGTTTTTAAAGTACTAAACAGCAACTTATTGTCTTTTGAGAATTCATTTAACTAGCACTTTCTAACAATATATGAAAAATTTGATTTTATTATTAAATTCAGATGCAATTTCATTTAAAATTATGACATTTAAATATATTGTTTTAAAGTGGCTAACTGCAATTAAATTTCTTACAAACTTTATGGTTTAAGGAAAATAGAGGCAAAAATAAATTTTAATTTCCATGTGTACTGTAAAATCAATTAAACAAATTAAAAAATACCAAAGGAAATCTTGCAGATATTACGCTTCTGCAAATAGAAACCCAAATCCTGCTCTACAGCTGAATGTTTAAACCCTAGTTTCCCCGCTAACTTGTTGTATTAGTAAGAATAAGAGAGGTGTTAATGAATCCATCCACCTGTCCATCCATCATTTTATTCATTCAGTCAGTCACTAGTTAAAACTTAACATTTAAAAAAATTTTTTTAATTAAATTTTATTTTTTTAATAGATCTTTATTGGAGTATAATTGCTTCACAATACTGTGTTAGTTTCTGTTGCACAACAAAGCGAATCAGCCATATCCATACACATGTCCCCATATCCCCTTCTTCTTGAGCCTCCCTCACATCCTCCCTATCCCAACCCCGTAGGTCATCGCAAAGCACCCAGCCGATCTCCCTGTGCTATGCTGCTGCTTCCCACCAGCCAACTATTTTACATTCAGTAGTGTATATATGTTGATGCTACTCTCACTTCACCCCAGCTTTGCCCTCCCACCCCATTTCCCAAGTCCATTTTCTGTGTCTACCTCTTTATTCCTGCCCTGTAACTAGGTTCATCAGTACCTTTTTTTTTTTTAGATTCCATATATATGCATTAGCATATGGTATTTGTTTTTCTCTTTCTGATTTATTTCATTCTGTATGACAGACTCTAGGTCCATCCACCTCACTACGAATAACTTAATTTCATTTCTTTTTATGACTGAGAAATATTCCATTGTATATATGTGCCACATCTTCTTTATCCATTCATCTATCTATGGACATTTAAGTTGATTCCCTGTCCTGGCTATTGTAAATAGAGCTGCAATGAACATTATGGTACATGTCTCTTTTTGAATTATGGTTTTCTCAGGGTACATGCTCAGTAGTGAGATTGCTGGGTCATATGGTAGTTCTATTTTTAGCTTTTTAAGGAACCTCCATACTATTTTCCATGGTGGTTGTATCAATTTACATTCCCACCAACAGTACAGGAAGGTTCCCTTTTCCCCACACCCCTTCCAGCATTTATTGATTCTAGATTTTTTGATAATGGCCATTCTGACCGAGGTGAGGTGATAGCTCATTGTAGTTTTGATTTGCATTTCTCTAACAATTAGTGATGTTGAGCATCTTTTCATGTGCCTCTTGGCTATCTGTATGTCTGCCTTGGTGAAATGTCTATTTAGGTCTTCCGCCCATATATATATATATATTTTTCACACACACACAA
This sequence comes from Delphinus delphis, assembly GCF_949987515.2. NCBI lineage: Eukaryota > Metazoa > Chordata > Mammalia > Artiodactyla > Delphinidae > Delphinus > Delphinus delphis. Next base: position 33,096,473 of record NC_082700.1, read on the forward strand.
TGTATTTTATTTTTAAAAGAGATAAATAAACTGACACCAAGCATTGTAAATGGATGACCACAACAAAACAACGATTGCAATTACCAAACATGAAACACACTCATACTATGTCATAATATTGACATTCAGTCCAGTAATCCTCCACTTTAACAGCTCCTTTACTTTGCAGTGAAAATTGATTTGTGTATTTTTTGCCTCTCAGTCCTTGTAGGATTTATTATTATTATTATTCAAACAGAAAGCCACAAAAATTATAATCATCCTCATCAGTTCACTCAGTCCCATGTAATTAATTTTTTGTTTTCATCTTGATCTTTTGTTAGGACTTTTATGCATTCATCAGTTTTCCATTAGAGTTCTGAAAATGCTCATTCATTCAGTTCAGCAGTATAGTCAGTTACCAGAAACCTGTACTTGTCAGAGTCTTTTCCATGAATTCCTTGAAGATGAAACCCTTTTATAGGAACATTTTTGCAAAAGCATCAGAGTACACCCAGAACTTTCTGTAATGACAAAAGACTTAAAAATGACCACGGTTAAAGTTCATAATAATGCAATTGACAAGGAAATTTAGTTACTTCTGAGATATACATTTTAAAGTAATAACTAGAATTATGACTTATGACATTATACCAGAACATATAAGATTTTTAGAAATTTCATGTAATGTCTGAAACATTTATATTAACATATTTCCATAAAAATAACCCAAAGAAAGTTTAATATTAGTTGTTTTTTTGTTTGTTTGTTTTTTATACTGCAGGTTCTTATTAATCATCAATTTTATACACATCAGTGTATACATGTCAATTGCAATCCCCAATTCAGCACACCAACATCCCCACCCCACCACGGTTTTCCCCCCTTGGTGTCCATACGTTTGTTCTCTACATCTGTGTCTCAACTTCTGCCCTGCAAATGAGTTCATGTGTACCATTTTTCTAGGTTCCACATACATGCATTAATGTATGATATTTGTTTTTCTCTTTCTGACTTACTTCACTCTGTATGACAGTCTTTAGAACCATCCACGTCTCAAGAAATGACTCAATTTTGTTCCTTTTTATGGCTGAGTAATATGTAATTGTATATACGTACCACAAATTCTTTATCCATTCGTCTGTCAATTGGCATTTAGGTTGCTTCCATGACCTGGCTATTGTAAATAGTGCTGCAATGAACATTGGGGTGCATGTGTCATTTTGGATTATGGTTTTCTCTGGGCATATGCTCAGTAGTGGGATTGCTGGATCATATGGTAATTCTATTTTTAGTTTTTTAAGGAACCTCCATACTGTTCTCCATAGTGGCTGCATCAATTTACATTCCCACCAACAATGCAAGAGGGTTCCCTTTTATCCACACCCTCTCCAGCATTTATTTGTAGATTTTCTGATGATGCCTATTCTAACTGGTGTGAGGTGATACCTCATTGTAGTTTTGATTTGCATTTCTCTAATAATTAGTGATGTTGAGCAGCTTTTCATGTGCTTCTTGGCCTTCTGTGTGTCTTCTTTGGAGAAATGTCTCTTTAGGTCTTCTGCCCATTTTTGGATTAGGTTGTTTGTTTCTTTAATATTGAGCTGCATGAGCTGTTTATATATTTTGGAGACTAATCTACTGTCCGTTGATTCATTTGCAAATATTTTCTCCCATTCTGAGAGTTGTCTTTTCATCTTGTTTATGGTTTTCTTTGTTGTGCAAAAGCTTTGAAGTTTCATTAGGTCCCATTTGTTTATTTTTGTTTTTATTTCCATTAATCTAGGAGGTGGATCAAAAAACATCTTGCTGTGATTTATGTCAAAGAGTGTTCTTCCAAAGTTTTCCTCTAAGAGTTTTATAGAGTCCAGTCTTGCAAAAGGTATCGAATCCATTTTGAGTTTATTTTTGTGTACGGTATTAGGGAGTGTACTAATTTCATTCTTTTACAGTTTTCCCAGCACCACTTATGGAAGAGGCTGCCTTTTCTCCATTGTGTATCTTTGCCTCCTTTGTCATAGATTACTTGACCTTAGGTGCGTGGGTTTATCCCTGGGCTTTCTGTCTTGTTCCATTGATCTGTGTTTCTGTTTTTGTGCCAGTACCATATTGTCTTGATTACTGTAGCTTTGTAGTACAGTCCGAAGTCAGGGAGTCTGATTCCTCCAGCTCCGTTTTTTTCCTTCAAGACTGCTTTTGCTATTCGAGGTCTTTTTTGTCTCCATACAAATTTTAGGATGATTTGTTCTAGTTCCATAAAAAATGCCATTGGTAATTTGAAAGGGATTGCATTGAATCTGTAGATTGCTTTGGGTAGTATAATCATTTTCACAATATTGATTCTTCCAATCCAAGTACGTGGTATATCTCTCCATCTGTTGGTATCATCTTTAATTTCTTTCATCAGTGTCTTATAGTTTTCTGCATATGGGTCTTTTGTCTCCCTAGGTAAGTTTTTTCCTAGTATTTTCTTCTCTTCTTTGCAATGGTAAATGGGAGTGTTTCCATAATTTCTATTTCAGACTTTTCATCATTAGTTTATAGGAATGCCAGAGATTTCTGTACATTAATTTTGTATCCTGCTATTTTATCAAATTCATTGATTAGCTCTAATAGTTTTCTGGTGGCATTTGTAGGATTATCTACATATAGTATCATGTCATCTGCAAACAGTGACAGTTTTACTTCTTCTTTTCCAATTTGGATTCCTTTTATTTCTTTTTCTTCTCTGATTGCTGTGGCTAGGACTACCAAAACTATGTTGAATAATAGTGGTGAGAGTGGACATCCTTGTCTCATTCCTGATCTTAGAGGAAATGCTTTCAGTTTTTCACCACTGAGAATGATGTTTGCTGTGGGTTTGTTTTATATGGCCTTTATTATGTTGAGGTAGGTTCCCTCTAGGACCACTTTCTGGAGAGTTTTTATCATAAATTGGTGTTGAATTTTGTCAAAAGCTTTTTCTGCATCTATTGAGATGATCATATGGTTTTTCTCCTTCAATTTGTTAATATGGTGTATCACGTTGATTGATGTGCGTATATTGAAGAATCCTTGAATCCCTGGGATAAATCCCACTTGATCATGGTGTATGATCCTTTTAATGTGTTGTTGGATTCTGTTTGCTAGTATTTTGTTGAGGATTTTTGCATCTATGTTCATCAATTATATTGGTCTGTAATTTTCTTTTTTTGTAGTAGCTTTGTCTGGTTTTGGTATCAGGGTGATGATGGTCTCCTAGAATGAGTTTGGTAGTGTTCCTCCCTCTGCAATTTTTTGGAAGAGTTTGAGAAGGATGGGTGTTAACTCTTCTCTAAATGCTTAATAGAATTCACCTGTGAAGCCATCTGGTCCTGGACTTTTTTTTGTTGGAAGATTTTTTTGTCACAGTTTCAATTTCATTACTTGTGATTGGTCTGTTTATATTTTCTGTTTCTTCCTGCTTTAGTCTTGGAAAGTTATTCCTTTCTAAGAATTTGTCCATTTCTTTCAGGTTGTCCATTTTATTGGCATAGAGTTGCTTGTAGTAGTCTCTTAGGATGCTTTCTTTTTCTGCTGTGTCTGTTGTAACTTCTCCTTTTTCATTTCTAAGTTTATTGATTTGAGTTTTCTCCCTCTTTTTCTTGATGAGCCTGGCTAAAGGTTTATCAATTTTGTTTATCTTCTCAAAGAACCAGCTTTTAGTTTTATTGATCTTTGGTATTGTTTCGTTTGTTTCTATTCCATTTATTTCTGCTCTGATCTTTATGATTTCTTTTGTTCTGCTAACTTTGGGTTTTGTTTGTTCTTCTTTCTCTAGTTCCTTTAGGTGTATGGTTAGATTGTTTACTTGAGATTTTTCTTGTTTCTTGAGGTAGGCTTGTATAGCTATAAACTTCTCTCTTAGAACTGCTTTTTCTGCATCCCATAGGTTTTGGATCATTGTGCTTTCATTGTCATTGGTCTCTAGGTATTTTTTGATTTCCTCTTTGATTTATTCAGTGATCTCTTGGTTATTTAGTAATGCATTGTTTAGCCTCCATGTGTTTGTGTTTTTTATGTTTTTTTCCCTGTAATTCATTTCTAATTTCATAGTGTTGTGGTCAGAAAAGATGCTTGGTGTGATTGCAATTTTCTTAAATTTACTGAGGCTTGATTTGTGACCCAAGATGTGATCTGTCCTGGAGAATGTTCCGTGTGCACTTGAGAAGAAAGTGTAATCTGCTGTTTTTGGATGGAATGTCCTATAAATATCAATTAAATCTATCTGGTCTATTGTGTCATTTAAAGCTTCTGTTTCCTTATTTATTTTCATTTTGGATGATCTGTCCATTGGTGTAAGTGAGGTGTTAACGTCCCCCAGTATTATTGTGTTACTGTCGATTTCGTCTTTTATAGCTGTTAGCAGTTGCCTTATGTGTTCTTGTGCTCCTATGTTGGGTGCATATATATTTATAATTGTTATATCTTCTTGGATTGATCCCTTGATTATTATGTAGTGTGCTTCCTTGTCTCTTGTAACATTCTTTGTTTTAAAGTCCATTTTATCTGATATGAGTATAGCTACTCCAGCTTTCTTTTGATTTCCATTTGCATGGAGTATCTTTTTCCATCCCCTCACTTTCAGTCTGTATGTGTCCCTATGTCTGAAGTGGGTCTCTTGTAGACAGCATATATATGGGTCTTGTTTCTGCATCCATTCAGCAAGCCTGTGTCTTTTGGTTGGAGCATTTAATCCATTCATGTTTAAGGTAATTATCGATATGTATGTTCCTGTGATGAATTTTCTTAATTGTTTTGGGTTTGTTTTTGTAGGTCCTTTTCTTCTCTTGTATATCCCACTTAATGAAGTTCCTTTAACGTTTGTTGTAGAGCTGGGTTGGTGGTGCTGAATTCTCTTAGTTTTTGCTTGTCTATAAAGCTTTTGATTTCACAATTGAATCTGAATGAGATCCTGCTGGGTAGAGTAATCTTGGTTGTAGGTTCTTCCCTTTCATCACTTTAAGTATATCGTGCCATTCCCTTCTGCCTTGTAGAGTTCCTGCTGAGAAATCAGCTGTTAACCTTATGGGAGTTCCCTTGTATGTTATTTTTCGTTTTTCCCTTGCTGCTTTCAATAATTTTTATTTGTCTTTAATTTTTGCTAATTTGATTACTATGTATCTTAACATATTTCTCCTTGGGTTTATCCTGCCTGGGACTCTCTGCTCTTCCTGGACTTGGGTGGCTATTTCCTTTCCCATGTTAGGGAAGTTTTCGAATATAATCTCTTCAAATATTTTCTCTGGTCCTTTCTCTCTCTCTTCTCCTTCTTGGACCCCTATAATGCTAATATTGTTGCGTTTTTTGTTGTCCTGGAGGTCCTTTATGCTGTCTTCATTTCTTTTCATTCTTTTTTCTTTATTCTGTTCCACAGCAGTGAATTCCACCATTCTGTCTTCCAGGTCACTTATCCGTTCTTCTGCCTCAGTTATTCTGCTATTGATTCCTTCTAGTGTAGTTTTCATTTCAGTTATTGTAATGTTCATCTCTGTTTGTTCTTTAATTCTTCTAGGTCTTTGTTAAGCATTTCTTGCATGTTCTGGATCTTTGCCTCCATTCTTTTTCCAAGGTCCTGGATCATCTTCACTATCATTATTTTGAATTCTTTTTCTGGAAGGTTGCCTATCTCCACTTCAGTTAGTTGTTTTTCTGGGCTTTTATCTTGTTCCTTCAACTGGTACATAGCCCTCTGCCTTTTCATCTTGTCTATCTTTCTGTGAATGTGGTTTTTGCTCCACAGGCTGCATGATTGTAGTTCTTCTTGCTCCTGCTTTCTGCCCTCTGGTGTATGAGGCTATCTAAGAGGCTTGATGGAAGTTACTGGTGTTGGGTAGAGCTGGGTTTGCTCTGGTGGGAAGAGCTCAGTAAAACTTTAATCCACTTGACTGCTGATGGGTAGGGCTAAGTTCCCTCCCTGCTGGTTGTTTGGCATGAGGCAACCCAACACTGGAGCGTACCTGGGCTCTTTGCTGGGGCTAATGGCAGACTCTGGGAGGGCTCCCACCAAGGAGTACTTTCCTGAACTTCTGCTGCCAGTGTCATTGTCCCCATGGTGAGCCACTGACATCCTTCGCCTCTGCAGGAGAGCCTACAACACTGGCAGGTAGGTCTGATTCAGTCTCCCCTAGGGTCACTGCTCCTTCCCCTGGATCCCAATGTGCACACTACTTTGTGTGTGCCCTCCAAGTGTGGAGTCTCTGTTTCCCCCAGTCCTGTCAAAGTCCTGCAATCAATTCCCACTAGGTTTCAACATCTGACTTTCTTGGAATTCCTCCTCCTGTTGCCAAACCCCCAGGTTGGGAAGCCTGACGTGTGGCTCAGAACCTTCAATCCAGTGGGTGGACTTCTGTGGTATAAGTGTTCTCCAGTCTGTGAGTCACCCACCCACTGATTATGGGATTTGATTTTACTGTTATTCCGCCCCTCTTACCATCTTATTGTGGCCTCTCCTTTGTCTTTGGATGTGGGGTAATTTTTTGGTGAGTTCCAGTGTCTTCCTGTCAATAATTGTCCAGCAGCCAGTTGTGATTCTGGTGTTCTCGCAAGAGGGAGTGAGAGCACGTTCTTCTACTCCGCCATCTTGGTTCCTACTCAAAACTTAACTAACTTTTGAGATTGCTAGATTATAAAGGAATTAACATTATGAGACTATTCTTACAAAGTTTAAGAAAGAAAACGAGGTATGGTGCAATTGAAGAAGAATAGAATTCTTTGAACTTGGTGGTAGCAATTGGAAAGGTAGAGATCATGTTTAAAGGAAGAAGGACAGAAAAAAAACAGGGGCTTTGAAAGCAGAAGACCTGAGTTAAATCCAGTGCTACTCTTTGCTAGCTATGTGACCCAGGGCAACCTGCTAAAACTCTCCAAGCTTTAATTACCTTGCCTATAAAATGGGAGATATAGTTTTACCTCACAAGTTTGTTCTGAAGATTAATTGAATTAAAATAAGCAAATCACAGTACTTTGCACATAGTAAGTCTCAATAAATTCCATTTGTACCCCACTCAACTGATTTCTTTTAGTTCTGATCTATGTTATTAATATTTAAGTCTCTGGATTATTTCAGTTATTCAGTCATTTAAACATTCATTGAATACATACAATACACCTGGCACTGTGATAGGTGCTGGGAATCCAAAGATAAATAATTCAAAATCCCTCCTGCTGGGTATAATCATTTACAAGAGGAGAAATACCAATAAATAAATTAATAGAGTAGAGGATAATAGAAGAATAGAACAGTGCAGGGGTTCAGAAGAGAACACATTGCCCCTGCCTGGAAGGTGAGGGCAGGTATATATCATAGATCTGTGGCTTCCTTGGCAACTGCTACTCCATAAATGTGTCCAAATGGAGACTTTTTTCAACCAAACAGTCCTAGTAATTCTTTAAAGAATTCTCCCATTTATTAGACACTAATGAAAAGTGATAAGGAAGTCCCAACCACAGGGGAAGGCAGAATTGCCAAGTCCAAGTGCCTGGGTCAGTATCCGTGTTCCATTCTTTATTAACTGTGTGCCCTTATGCAGGTAATTTAGCCTCTCTGAGCATGTTTCCTCACCTGGAGATGATAATTGCACCTACCTCATTGACTACTAAAAGAAGAAAATATTATGTGAAACATTGAACTCTGTGGTCAGTATTAGCTGTTGTCTAAGAATTCTCACAAACATTAAAATAGATGGTTTCTTATTTATAAAACATGTTCCATTTATAACAGCAAAAATAAAAAGGCCCATTCAAACCTGTTACTCACAAGTTCTCTGAGTTACCTGCTCTCCCTCTGTGTGACACACTGCTACTTTGGGGAAGCAGCAAGAAAACGAAAAACTCTACGGAAAGCTCTACTATTCCCTGTCCTCATAAGTTCACTCACAGAAACAGTTACCCCGCTATAAAGTGGGAAACTGGTCATACTTAGTGAGGTCCTAGGAGCGGAAGCCTCTGTGAAAGTGCCTCTTTGAAGGACATAATTGTGTTTTGATTCAAAGTTTAGTTATGACCATTCTGAACACGATTTCCCACGAGTCTCTACAATATAAGCTCTTTTGAGATTACATTTATTTACTTTTTTGGGGGGGACGTGGGTCTCACTGTTGCGGCCTCTCCCACTGTGGAGCACAGGCTCCGGACGCGCAGGCTCAGCGGCCATGGCTCACGGGCCCAGCCGCTCTGCGGCATGTGGGATCTTCCCGGACCGGGGCACGAACCCGTGGCCCCTGCATCGGCAGGCAGACTCTCAACCACTGCGCCACCAGGGAAGCCCAAATTTATTTACTTTTTATTCTTCCCTACCACCTGGCATGATGCCTGATACATAAAAGATGTTCCCAAATGATGGTTAAACGTAAAAGTAAAGTTATATATATGAATGCAACCTGCACCAAAGCCATGTTCAGGAATAATTTATTAAAAAAAAATTTTTTTTTAATCACTTTTTAAGTTGAAGTATTTAAATGCAAACATGTCATTCTCTGGTACCAGCTGGGTGTGTGGTTCCTTTGGCTTTGTTTTCACATCCCCAGTAAACTGGACATGGACAGAGACACACACATACTTGTTCTTTGTTGTTTTAACAGCACATGGTGCTGGTGGTTGAGGTTTGGCTTTGGTTTTCGGTGTCACAAAGTCGGCTCCTGGACTGCAGTACGACTCCGAGCTCAGAGGCAACAGGGACAGATGCCAAAGCCTTAACTTGCGAATAATCTCTGCTTCCTCCTCTCAGGAGCTCACATAATTCATGGATCTGGAGAGGCCTGCCACACCTTTCAGCTGTATTAGGTTGTAATTCATCGTCAGAACCAGAAGATTCCAAATGTAAAGGCCAAACTACTCAGAAGCTGCTCTAACGAAATGATTCTGTGGCCTAGGGCAGATACCAACCCTCCAGGTGGGCCCGAGCAACTCACAAAACATTTCACCCCCAAAGCGTTGTGAATAGTATTACCCATTCTTACAGGCCATCAAATACAGGTTGGGCTTGACTCTACTGTCAAAGAGGAGGGAGGACTTTGGCTCACTGTAATGATTGCATCCTACCCGCACCCCCCAACCCTCTAGGTGCAGGACCCGGGTCGGTCCCTGACTGCACAGGCTTTTCTTGGCACAGACAGCAATGGCTTCGGGCCGCTTTCCATTTGTCACTTGCCAGCAGGCTGCAGCCAGTGTGCAGTTCAAGTGCCTGGCTTGAAAGCGTTCCAGCGTAGTGTGCTGTGGGTTTGAGGTTTGCCCTCACTCGTTCTCACTGTGTGTGGGAAGTTCCCCTGGGAAATGAGGTGGTGGCTTGGCATGCCAGACTTTTCAACGATCTTCCGCTGTGGGTCTGAGGCCAGCTCCACCAGCAAGTGGAAAGTGGCCAGGCTCTCTGAGGAGGCCTCTGCCAGTTATTTTCAAATGCAGTTCAGTGTGTGTTCCCTTCTTCCAATTCTCAAGTCTGAATAGGGCAAGTTTTTTGTCTCTTTTTCTTTCTTCCTTCCCTCCTCCCTCCCTCCCTTCTTTGATTTTTTTGTTTTTGTTTTTTTTTTGGCCACGACATTGTAAGTCCCAGTTTGCATTTCCTGATTATATTCCCTTTGTCAAATTTGCAACATAACAAATTTCAGATCTGGCAGCATCACCTGTTAAAAATCTCCTTACCAGTAAATACTTGTTAAAGGACTCCATTTCCCACTTCCCTCCCTGTTCAGGGTTTTATTTCTAATTAGCATTCAAATATTTCCTTTATTAACATCAGAAATTTAACTATGTACATATTTGAAACCTGAACGCATTAACTCTATAGATCCCTTGAAAATGCTGTTTGCCAGGTGTGCAATCACAGTGAATGTGCAAAAATGTCACACAATTAGTTTTTAAAGCTTACCTTAAAACATGCTGAGGGACTAGCTTTTTAGGTAGAGAAAAATAACTCCCTAGGCATTAGAACAAACAAGGAAAATGCATGAAATGAGTGAGAAATGAAGAGGATTATATTCAAAGGAAAGATATTTGGGAGAGGGAGACCTTAAAAGGAAGGAAGGAAACAGAGACTTTCCAATGCAAACGTGAGCAGATTTCATCTGTCAAGAAAGGCGCCGGTCAGAATGGCCATCATCAAAAAATCTAGAAACAATAAATGCTGGAGAGGGTGTGGAGAAAAGGGAACACTCTTGCACTGTTGGTGGGAATATAAATTGATACAGCCACTATGGAGAACAGTATGGAGGTTCCTTAAAAAACTAAAAATAGAACTACCATATGACCCAGCAATCCCACTACTGGGCATATACCCTGAGAAAACCATAATTCAAAAAGAGTCATGTACCACAATGTTCATTGCAGCTCTATTTGCAATAACCAGGACATGGAAGCAACCTAAGTGTCCATCAACAGATGAATGGATAAAGAAGATGTGGCACATATATACAATGGAATATTACTCAGCCATAAAAAGAAATGAAATTGAGTTATTTGTAGTGAGGTGGATGGACCTAGAGTCTGTCATACAGAGTGAAGTAAGTTAGAAAGAGAAAAACAAATACCGTATGCTAACGCATATATATGGAATCTAAGAAAAAAAAAAAGGTCATGAAGAACCTAGGGGGCAAGACGGGAATAAAGACACAGACTTACTAGAGAATGGACTTGAGGACATGGGGAGGGGGAAGGGTAAGCTGGGTTAAAGTGAGAGAGTGGCATGGACATATATACACTACCAGGTGTAAAATAGATAGCTAGTGGGAAGCAGCCGCATGGCCCAGGGAGATCAGCTCCGTGGTTTGTGACCACCTAGAGGGGTGGGATAGGGAGGGTGGGAGGGAAGGATTTGCAAGAGGGAAGAGATATGGGGACATATGTATATGTATAGCTGATTCACTTTGTTATAAAGCAGAAACTAACACACCATTGTAAAGCAATTATACTCCAATAAAGATGTTAAAAAAAAAAAAAAAAAAGAAAGGCAGAGGCTGCTGGCTCTTCCTCCACTCTTGTGTTTCCTGGGCCTTGTCTATCCTGATTCAGTCACCCCTCTTCTGCATGCACATAATCACCTCCTCCTTTATGCTTCAATTATCATCATGATTTATTAAGGTTTCTCTCACTAGACTACAAGCTCCTCAGGGGCAGGGATCATGACAATTTCTAGGACTACTGGTACGACTAGGGTTAGTTGTTGGGAGGGTAACAGTGTCAGTGGATATGACCCCCTTCAAAGGAGGACTTCTATCCTGGCTGCCACAGTGCTGTCAGTCAACAGCTTCAGCACTCAGCCCATCTGAGACCAAGGTCACATCATTCCTGGGTGGTCGATCTGCAGTGACAGGGGCCACCATCCTGGGTCAGCTTGGGGGAACTCTGAAGGGCTGCTCTAGCTCCAGAGCTTCTCCGTGGGCTTGGCTGAGCTCTCGGGGGCCTGCCTCACCACTCGACTTTTCTCTGTGTCCACTTCTGTTTCCTCCCCTCACTTCCACAGATGTTTGTCCCAAGGGCACTCACCGGTGAAAGAGTCATGGAGAACTCCACCGGCAATCACTTTTAGCTAAGGATACAAAATAATTAGGAAGTGGAGGTAGAGATTTTAGGGGGAAGTATTTTATTATCTTACATAGTGTGGAGTTCTAGAGGAGTATAAACAAATGTAAAGACCAAGAAAATAGTGCAGTCTGCTGGAAAGAATAATCATCAGGGAGTCCCCAGACTCAGTGCTCACGCCGGCTTTATTAAGAACTGAGTGTGTGCCATTGGGATGGTCACAGCATGCCCTGGGCATCCCTCCTCTTCTTCAAAGGGAAGGAGTTGGAACAGAATATCCCCAAAGTTTCTCCCTTAGAAGAAACAACTTGGCTGTGAGCAAAAGGTTTTCAAAGATGACCAGAACTGTACATCCAGGTGCAAACCTGAAGGAAAAGAAAATGTACCAATCAGAGCTGGAGGTGACGATGTAACATCCCTCTGAGACTGTCATTCTGACAACTTGCAGATGTGTGTGAAGAGAGATTCCTTTGATAGCTGCTTGTCTAGAGGTAACAGATGCCTTTCAAGAGGAATGAGGAGAGAGGACGAAGAGGGCATGGGCTGGCAGACAGTGGAGATTAGGATAGAAGCACCATGGGAGAGTAAATCAGATCATAAAAAGCATAATCACTGACATTTAAAATGAAGAGATTGACAAAGAGGGACATTTTGCAGTCACTTAAGTAAAACATTGCCAGTCAAGAAGTTTGGCCCCAAATGAATGTTGGAATCTTATTCAGTTTATTTCATTTTGGTTTCAGGATCCTCTGGTTTATAGGTTAACTTTGGTCAAAACAATAGTCATTCAGCAAATAATTAAATGCCTGCTTTTATCAGCTAGGCTTCTTTGATGCACTTGATAAAGGAACAAAATAATAAAAGAATTTATGGTCAAGATAGAAGGTGGCTCACAGAATAGAAGGCAAAGCTGAACCAAGTAGGCCTCCAAGACAAGACCCAGGGAAGCTCCAAGGGTCTAACAGCAGGAGCTAGAGAGAGGCTTTCCTGGCATCCATGCTTCCAACCTTTTCACACTGTGAAGATTTAACTTTCCAGGAAAATGGGGAAATGACAAACTTGAGTCAATTCTCACACCTTGGTGGGAAAGATAGGACCCCTTGACTGACAGTCCTACCACAATTGCATACACTGGGGCCATTCCCCAAAGGAAAATCTATGTTCTGTAACCAAAAGAAGGCACAAAAGACAGATGCCTGGCCAGCAAAAATTTCAGATGTTCTTCCCCTCTAGGTATTGCTCCAGTAAATGGCATATGTTGGTGAGAGGCATGGACATGAGCCTTGTTTGCAGGGAGCATATAGTCTAGTAAGAAAGTACAATAAGGGTATGACAGATACTGTTAAATCACTACTTACAGCCATTCCAAGCCTAGCTTTTTTTTTTTTTTTTGCGCAATTCTACAGTTTGGCAAACACTTTCCAAGACTCTCTAGCAGCTAGGAATGGCCAGGTGACATAGTTTTGGCCAATATGTATGGGCAGATGTCTGTAAGAGGGTTCAGGGGGAAAAAAAACAAACAAAACCTTTTGCTTTCTCGATAAAAGGGACAGATGCCTCTGGCAATGTTCTTTTCTCTTTCTTCCTACTTGAGGCATGATGTCTGGTGCCACAGCAGCCATTTTGTGTCCATGGGGATGAAACAAACATCAATTAAAATAGTGGAGGAGAAAGAATGAGCAAGCCTAGAGTCTTAATAGCATCATTAAGAGGCTTCCTTGTTATTAGTAATTCACTGTTTTTTTGCTACTTGCAGCTGAATGCATTTCTACCTGATATACAGAGAACCTTATTTAAACTATGAAGTCTGGGATGGAATTTCTGAGTAAGTGAATGGGATATAAATAGGTGTTATCTAAGTAGCAGGTGTGAATTGGAAGGAAAAGATGAGCATTCCTGGTGGTCTAGGAGTAGGAACATCTGTGCCCACTTCCTACATAATACATATGGCCTGGACCAGGCTAACTTTTCTCAGGCCAGTTTCATTCCACAGAATCCACCTTCTCCTCCTTTACACTAAACTTAGGGAAAATGTGGCCTTTTTTAATTCAAGGAAGATCCCTCCACTGAGGTCTGATGCAATTCTCTCCCAGCTATTCCAGGAAATTATTAATTATTTTTTCTGTTTTTACAATATCTCCCCCCTACCAGCTCCATCCTCATAGCCTGCCCATATTCTCAAGTCTCACATTAAAAAAAAAGAAAGAAAGAGCCTCTTCCAGCTACTGCATTGTTTTTCTTTTTCCCTCAAAAAATGTACTCTGCCTTATATTTACCTCCTCACTTCCCTCTAACTCTGTGCCTATTGCTGTTAGGCAGCTACACTTCACCACTGCATGAAACTGTTCTGAGAAAGGTGACTGTCATTAGAAGGTAACTTCTAAGAGGGCAAGGGTCTTCTCTATTTTGTTCCCCACTGTGTGTTCTGTCCCTAGAGTAGTGCCAGGTACATAATACCTGCTCAAGAAATGAATAAATATCTTTCTAATCATCAAAGCAAAGAACTTTGCCTCATTATCTTACTTAACTTCTCAGTAGCCTTGTCAATTTTGACTACTTCCATCTTGAAACTCACTATCTCTTGGTTTTGTAACTTAATTCTTTCTCTTTCTCTTTAAAATTTTTGTTATGGAAAATTTTAATAAATGGATATAAATGTAAGAAAAATAAAATAATGAAGGCCCGGAAGCATCACCCAGCTTCAATTTACAGCCAATTTTGTTTCATCTAAACCTTCATTTACTCCCTCTGATATTAATTTGAAGCAATTCCAGACAGCGTTTCATTTCACCCATGCATATTTCAGCTTGTACTGCCAAAAGAAAATAAATATTTTAAAAAGCATAATTGCAGAACTTTTCCCTGGTGGCACAGTGGTTAAGAATCCGCCTGCCAATTCAGGGGACACGGGTTTGAGCCCTGGTCCGGGAAGATCCCACATTCCGCGGAGCAACTAAGCCCGTACACCACAACTACTGAGCCTGCGATCTAGAGCCCGTGAGCCACAACTAATGAACCCGCGTGCCACAACTACTGAAGCCTATGTGCCTAAAGCCCATGCTCTGCAGCAAGAGAAGCCACCAAATGAGAAGCCCACGCACCGCAACGAAGAGTAGCCCCCACTTGCAGCAACTAGAGAAAGCCCGCGCACAGCAGCGAAAGACCCACTGCAGCCAAAAATAAATTAAAAAAATAATAATAAAATAAAAAAATTAAAAGTATAACTTTGATATCATCATTATACATAAAAATTAACAAGGATTCCTTAGTATCAGCAACTTCATTCTTTCTTGATTTTATTTTTAACTCTTTTGATTGTTTTTTTGGTTGGTGGAATATTTTTCTGTTTCTGTTTCTTTTACCTGGACCTTATCTTACAGGTAAATTGGGGAGCTGGAGCCAGGCCTGGTCAGGCTCTTCTGAGATCTTTTGAACAGTATCCAGTTTGCAAGAGTCCTGCACCTCTGCCCTAGTGAGAAGGGAAGCTCTCAGGGCATGCACTGCCTGCAGTTTGTCCACCTCTGCCATGCCTGGGCAGGCAAGTTAAATTCAGGGTGGACTTTTAGGGAGCCCATCTGCTTTGGTCAGTAATGAAGCTGATGCTTTGATCTTCAGCCATCTGACTTCCTGTGCCTGCCTCCCAATCAGTACTGAACTCAGAAGGCAGAATGATGTTAAGCCCCATCAACATAACGTTAGTATTATTTAGAAACATCGTGGTAAATACCAGAAGAAAGAGCTAAGAGTTGAAAGTGATTGCTTCTGAGCAGGGGAGAAGGCAGAGGAGGTGGGTGGGCACCAAAGACTTCTTTTTGACTTAAGCCTGTGATATGTGACTCTTTAAGGTATATACAATGTGTTGATAAGTACAAAAATTAATGAACACATATCATATCATAACATATTAAAAAAACATATAAAAATTCAAAATCCCCTCCTCATACCTGGCCCTGCTTCTCTTAGGGAGCACTGCCATCCTCCAGAAATCTAGGAGTCCTCCTTCTTCTCTTTCTGCTTTTCCCTCCCAGATCTAGGTGGTGACCATGTCCTTCTTAATGTAACCTGTGCCCATCACTACCCCTGCATCCCCAGTGCTCTTGCCTTGTTCATGCTCCTGTCTATTAGCTGGACCATTGCAGCATACTTTACATAACTTATCTGTTATGGGTTGAATTACATACCCCTGAAATCGCTATGCTGAAGTTCCAACCTCCAGTACCTCAGAATGCAACTGTATTTGGAGATGGAGCCTTTAAAGAGGTCATTAAAGTAAAATGAGGTCATATTTATGGGCCGTAATCCCACAAAAGACTGAGTCCTTATAAGAAGAGATTAGGACAGAGAAAGACACAAGGGGAAGATTATGTGTCGTCAAAGAGAAGACCATCGTCTACAAGGCATGCAGAGAGGCCTCAAAAGAAACAGCCCTGCTGACAACTTGATCTCAGACTTCAAACCTCCAGAACTGTGAAAAATTTCTGTCGTTTAAGCTGCCCAGTCTGTGGTACTTTGTTATGGCAGCCATGACAAACTAATATGTCATCTCCCTGCCTTCCTTGGCCATGATCTGATTCATCTTCCAAAACAATGTTAAAGGAAGCTTCCAATAATGTACATCTAACCATTATTTCCCTGCTTAAAATCCTTAAATGACTCCTTATCACTGCTAGTTAAAACCTAGCTCCTTAGCACGAGATGGAAAGTCCTCATTTATCTTCTCTTGCTTGACTCTTCTTCTGCTGAAGCCCCAGGCTTAGTGGAGTACTTGTTCTCCCAAAGGTGCCACCTTAAGCTTTACTATCTCTGCAGGTGTATCTTCATTTCCCAGAACACCTTCACCCTTCTCTCTCTCCTTCTCACTAAGACTCTCAGGTCAAGCCCATTTCCTCTGGAAAGCCTTCCTCAGTCCCTCCCTCCAGATAGAATTGACTTCTTTCCCTTATGTCCACTCTGGACCTTATATAGAATTCATCCTAGATTTACAGCATTTTTATTGCCATTATCTTATCTTACTCATCTAGTCCTTAAAAGCAGAGACTATGTTGTAACTATGTGTACAAGACCTAACATAATTCCTGACACATACTAGGTGCTCAAAAATTGTTGACCAAATAAATGCATCTGTAAAATTTAAATAATTATGTTAGTATAGCATACTTCAAGAAGCGATTCTCCTATAATATATGTAGAAATTTTAAACAATTTAATTACAATGTAAGTAATTATTTTTGAACTCTTAAAGATGAATTGAAATTGCAATTTGTTACTTAATGGTGAGTTTGAATGTGCGCTGATAATGAGTCATTTCCAACACTTAAAATTAGGTTGGTTCTTCTTAAAACATGGAATCAAGAAAATATATTGCTGGAAAAGGTATTAGAGATGATCTGATCCAAACATTTCATTTTATCTACAAGGAAGTTGAGACACAGACTGTCTGCCGTCACACAGCCCACTGTTATCACAGCCAGGACTTTGATTCTCTGTCTGATGCACTTATCTTGCCTCTGATGAAAACAGAAACACTGCAGTTAAATTGGTTTGAGGAAAAGGGAATTTAAATGTAATTCAATGAAGAAAAAAAGCCACCCAACTGACATTTATAAAAGTAATAGAAAGACTCTTAAGTTGTTTCTAAATAAAATTATAAATAAATAAATAAATTGTGAATGAACTTCATCCAATATTGATATATCCTTTGGCAGTGGGACATTTTTGAGTATTTATTTGTTACTGTGAAAAATTACATTTGAATAATGTATATAACAAGATGTATATCCAAATTGCCTTTGAATAATGTATAACATGAAAGGTTTTCTTTATACGTTTAGTGCCTTTCTTTCACGGAACTACAAGACAAATGCCTTATGCACTTCAGGTTAAGTGTGGCTTGTTGGATACATGCTTTTTCACTTAATCTTCACATTTTTGATACCCAGCAATGGCTTGAGCCTATAAGAGTAGTACTCAATAACCCAAGGGACAACATCTTGACAAATTAAAAAAATTTACATTATCTACCCATCCATCAGCAAAATTTAGAAGCACCATCTTGGAATTGAAGAATGGGTGAACTTGAAGTTGCTTCTGTTGGTGGAATTCAGATATTTCTGAACTTTTGGGGGAGTCTGTAGGTCCAGTAGTCCATAGGCTTCTGTGCACAGGCCTATTGTGGTGCCCCAGTGACAATGCATGGCCACAAATGAGAATGGTGAGCATTCTCTCCATTGCTTCCAAAACATAATGTTCACCTCAGCAAGGGTTGTGGGGAATGTGCCACAGCTTTACTGCTTCGGAGATTCAGGAGCTTCATCCGTCCTTTGCATAGGCAGAGGGTGGTTATAGTGGCTGTGGGGCTGGCAGCAGGGGTGGGTGGGAGGTGCCCTCAAGAATGATTATGAACAGCAACCATCAGCAGGGCAAGGACCTGAAATGGCTATTCATGAACTCATGGGAGACACTCCTGAAAACTTCTCCAAATTATTGGGAAAGACTTTCAAGGGGTGCAAAGGTCCTATATTGGTACAGTGGGATAAACTCATTCAATCATTGACAAATCTGGGTTGGGCACTCTTCTTGGGGTTGGAGATGCTGCAGTGAACAAAACAAAGATTTCTATTCTTGTGGAATTTACACAAAGTTTGGGGGGATTGGAGATGATAAATGCTATGGACCGAACTGTGCTCCCCTAAACTTTACATGTTGAAGCCCTAACCCCACAGTGTGATGGTATTTGACCCTGGAGCTTTGGGGAGGTAACTACATTACACGAAGTCATAAGAGTGGGACCCTCATGATAGTATTAGTGCCCTTTAAGTATAAACACCAGAGAGCTTGCTTCTTCTCTTTCCACAAGTGAGGACACAGTGAGAAGGTAGCATCTGCAAACTAGGAAAAGGGCTCTCACTTGGAATTCCCAGCCTCCAAAGCAGTGAGAAATAAATTCCCATTGTTCAAGTCACCTAATCTATAGTATATTTTGTTATGGCAGCCCAAACTGATTAATACAATAAATAATAAATATAATATTACCTAGTATGTTAGGCAGTGATATGTGCAATAAAATATCTTAAAGAGCAGAATAGTGAGATTATGAGTGTATTTGTGGGGAAAGTAGGTGGTCAGAGTAGGAATCATTAAGAAGGGGATATCTAAGCAAAGAATTGAAGGAGTGAAGGAATTAGTCAAGCAGGTACCTGAGGTAAATGTGTTCTATGCAGCAGGTATAGCTAGAACAATGGCCCTATGGTGGGAATGTGGTTGGCATATTCTAGCAACTCCAAGGAGGCCAGAGTGGCTGGAGGGGAATAACAAGGGGGAGAGTAGAATGACACGAGGTCAGAAAAATGATCTGGGGCTGGATCACAAGTGCCTTTGTAAGGTCTTGATTTGAGTGAACAGAGAGATACTGTGGAGTTTTGAGTAGAGAATGACAGGATCACATTTATAGATAAGTTTAAAAGGATCTCTTGGGCTGCTGTGCTGAGAATAGTGTCCAATCTAGGAGGCCAGCTAAGGTGATATTGCAGTTGTGTAGATGGAAGCTTGGACCAGTTGGCAGCAGAGGAAGTGGTAAGCAGTGGAAGTCTAAGGCTGGTTAGATTCTGGATATATTTTGCAAGTAAAGCTATAAGACAGTTTGTTGTGCTAGAGAGAGGGATGTGTCAAGGACGGCTGACTTGAACAATAGGAAGGATGGAGTTGCCATCAGATGAGTTAAAAAGATGCAAGTGGTACAGATTTGGGGGGTTCAGGAGTTTGGTTTACCCATATTGAGTTTGGAATGTCAAGACTTGATTTTCAGCTAGTGTGAACTCATGTTTACCTCATGTAATTAATCCTGAGGGAATATGGGTTACATTCACAACATGCCCTTAAAATAGCAAGTTTTGAAGGAATATTTGCAGAAGTGGCCGCTGTGACTTGTTATAAGTTGGATGCCTCCATGACACAGTTTGATAAGTGGCTGGATTTTCAGCATTGGATAATGACATCTCTCTACAATCTAAAAACTTTGTAAAAAGATCTGACTTCTTCCAAGAAAAAAATATTTTGGACCCACTTATTTTCTTTAATAAAATTGTCTTTTCATGTGTTTGCCTCTCCCTTTTGATGATGAGCTCCTTGAAGGCAGGGACTGTGTTTTCTTTATTCTTGTTTTCCAAGCAATTGGCAATCTAGTGTCTAGAAGCAACCAGTAAGTGCTTATTGAATGAACAAATAAATGAATTTTTGTCTACATGAAAATCAATTAATCATTTTGCTTAAGTAAACTATTTTTAAATATTTAAAGTCATCTATCTTCCACTTAATGTCCTTAATTAGTTCCAATAAAACAGGGCATAAGGTAAAAAAAAATTAAGCAAAATATTATTACTATATGCAAATGTATTGTGGGTAAACACAGTGTATTATTGTCTCCTAATGAGGTCTGTCTCAAGGGAAAATCTATATGTTATGTGACTGATAAAATGGATGCTCTGCCTTGCTAAAGTATTGTCCTCAGACCATTAGCAGTGGCATCTAGTGGAAGCTTGTTAGAAATGCACTCTCAGGCTCCAGTGTAGACCTGCTGAATCTGAATCTGCTTTTCAGCTAAATCCCCAGCTGATTCTTATGCCCATTAAAGTTTGAGATGCATTGCTCTAGAGGAGGGGTTGGCAAACTACCACCTATTTTTGTAAATAAAGTTTTATTGGAGCACAGCCATGTCCTTTGGTTAAGCATTGCTTGTGCTGTTAAGGTGCCAGAGCACCAGAGCTGAGTAGACATAGTTGCAACAAGGACCACATAGCCTGCAAAGCCTAAAATATTTACTATTGGGATTAACATATATACACTAATATGTATAAAATAGGTAACTAATGAGAACCTGCTGTATAGCACAGGGAACTCTACTTTATTTATTTATTTATTTTTTAAGTGTTAGCTGAATTTTTTTTTTATTTTTTTTATTTTTTAACATCTTTATTGGGGTATAATTACTTTACAATGGTGTGTTAGTTTCTGCTTTATAACAAAGTGAATCAGTTATATACATATACATATGTTCCCATATCTCTTCCCTCTTGCGTCTCCCTCCCTCCCACCCTCCCTATCCCACCCCTCCAGGCTGTCACAAAGCACCGAGCCAATATCCCTGTGCCATGCGGCTGCTTCCCACTAGCTATCTACCTTACGTTTGGTAGTGTATATATGTCCATGCCTCTTTATCGCTTTGTCACCGTTTACACTCCCCCCTCCCCATGGCCTCAAGTCCATTCTCTAGTAAGTCTGTGTCTTTATTCCTGTTTCACCCCTAGGTTTTTCATGGCATTTTTTTTTTTTTAAATTCCATATATATGTGTTAGCATACGGTATTTGTCTCTCTCTTTCTGACTTACTTCACTCTGTATGACAGACTCTAGGTCTACCCACCTCATTACAAATAGCTCAATTTCATCTCTTTTTATGGCTGAGTAATATTCCATTGTATATATGTGCCACATCTTCTTTATCCATTCATCCGATGATGGACACTTAGGTTGTTTCCATCTCTGGGCTATTGTAAATAGAGCTGCGATGAACATTTTGGTACATGACTCTTTTTGAATTATGGTTTTCTCAGGGTATATGCCCAGTAGTGGGATTGCTGGGTCATATGGTAGTTCTATTTGTAGCTTTTTAAGGAACCTCCATACTGTTCTCCACAGTGGCTGTATCAATTTACATTCCCACCAACAGTGTAAGAGGGTTCCCTTTTCTCCACACCCTCTCCAGCATTTATTGTTTCTAGATTTTTTGATGATAGCCATTCTGACTGGTGTGAGATGATATCTCATTGTAGTTTTGATTTGCATTTCTCTCATGATTAGTGATGTTGAGCATTCTTTCATGTGTTTGTTGGCACTCTGTATATCTTCTTCGGAGAAATGTCTATTTAGGTCTTCTGCCCATTTTTGGATTGGGTTGTTTGTTTTTTTGTTATTAAGCTGCATGAGCTGCTTATAAATTTTGGAGATTAATCCTTTGTCAGTTGCTTCATTTGCAAATATTTTCTCCCATTCTGAGGGTTGTCTTTTGGTCTTCTTTATGGTTTCCTTTGCTGCGCAAAAGCTTTTAAGTTTCATTAGGTCCCATTTGTTTACTTTTGTTTTTATTTCCATTTCTCTAGGAGGTGGGTCAAAAAGGATCTTGCTGTGATTTATGTCATAGAGTGTTCTGCCTATGTTTTCCTCTAAGAGTTTGATAGTTTCTGGCCTTACATTTAGGTCTTTAATCCATTTTGAGCTTATTTTTGTGTATGGTGTTAGGGAGTGATCTAATCTCATACTTTTACATGTAGCTGTCCAGTTTTCCCAGCACCACTTATTGAAGAGGCTCTCCTTTCTCCACTGTACATTTCTGCCTCCTTTGTCAAAGAGAAGGTGACCATATGTGCGTGGGTTTATCTCTGGGCTTTCTATCCTGTTCCATAGATCTATATTTCTGTTTTTGTGCCAGTACCATACTGTCTTGATTACTGTAGCTTTGTAGTATAGTCTGAAGTCAGGAAGCCTGATTCCTCCAGCTCCATTTTTCGTTCTCAAAATTGCTTTGGCTATTCGGGGTCTTTTGTGTTTCCATACAAATTGTGAGATTTTTTGTTCTAGTTCTGTGAAAAATGCCAGTGGTAGTTTGATAGGGATTGCATTGAATCTATAGATTGCTTTCGGTAGTAGAGTCATTTTCACAATGTTGATTCTTCCAATCCAAGAACATGGTATATCTCTCCATCTATTTGTATCATCTTTAATTTCTTTCATCAGTGTCTTATAGTTTTCTGCATACAGGTCTTTTGTCTCCCTAGGTAGGTTTATTCCTAGATATTTTATTCTTTTTGTTGCAATGGTAAATGGGAGTGTTTTCTTGATTTCACTTTCAGATTTTTCATCATTAGTATATAGGAATGCCAGAGATTTCTGTGCATTAATTTTGTATCCTGCCACTTTACCAAATTCATTGATTAGCTCTAGTAGTTTTCTGGTAGCATCTTTAGGGTTCTCTATGTATAGGATCATGTCATCTGCAAACAGTGACAGCTTTACTTCTTCTTTTCCGATTTGGATTCCTTTTATTTCCTTTTCTTCTCTGATTGCTGTGGCTAAAACTTCCAAAACTATGTTGAATAAGAGTGGTGAGAGTGGGCAACCTTGTCTTGTTCCTGATCTTAGTGGAAATGCTTTCAGTTTTTCACCATTGAGGATGATGTTTGCTGTGGGCTTGTCGTATATGGCCTTTATTATGTTGAGGAAAGTTCCCTCTATGCCTACTTTCTGCAGGGTTTTTATCATAAATGGGTGTTGAATTTTGTCAAAAGCTTTCTCTGCATCTATTGAGATGATCATATGGTTTTTCTCCTTCAATTTGTTAATATGGTTTATCACATTGATAGATTTGCGTATATTGAAGAATCCTTGCATTCCTGGAACAAACCCCACCTGATCATGGTGTATGATCCTTTTAATGTGCTGTTGGATTCTGTTTGCTAGTATTTTGTTGAGGATTTTTGCATCTATGTTCATCAGTGATATTGGTCTGTAGTTTTCTTTCTTTGTGACATCCTTGCCTGGTTTTGGTATCAAGGTGATGGTGGCCTCGTAGAATGAGTTTGGGAGTGTTCCTCCCTCTGCTATATTTTGGAAGAGTTTGAGAAGGATAGGTGTTAGCTCTTCTCTAAATGTTTGATAGAATTCGCCTGTGAAGCCATCTGGTCCTGGGCTTTTCTTTGTTGGAAGATTTTTAATCACAGTTTCAATTTCAGTGCTTGTGATTGGTCTGTTCATATTTTCTATTTCTTCCTGATTCAGTCTTGGCAGGTTGTGCATTTCTAAGAATTTGTCCATTTCTTCCAGATTGTCCATTTCATTGGCATAGAGTTGCTTGTAGTAATCTCTCATGATCTCTTTTATTTCTGCAGTGTCAGTTGTTACCTCTCCTTTTTCATTTCTAATTCTATTGATTTGAGTTTTCTCCCTTTTTTTCTTGATAAGTCTGGCTAGTGGTTTATCTATTTTGTTTATCTTCTCAAAGAACCAGCTTTTAGTTTTCTTGATCTTTGCTATTGTTTCCTTCATTTCTTTTTCATTTATTTCTGATCTGATTTTTATGATTTCTTTCCTTCTGCTAGCTTTGGGGTTTTTTTGTTCTTCTTTCTCTAATTGCTTGAGGTGCAAGCTTAGGTTGTTTATTCTAGATGTTTCCTGCTTCTTAAGGTGGGCTTGTATTGCTATAAACTTCCCCCTTAGAACTGCTTTTGCTGCATCCCACAGGTTTTGGGTCGTTGTGTCTCCATTGTCATTTGTTTCTAGGTATTTTTTGATTTCCTCTTTGATTTCTTCAGTGATCACTTCATTATTAAGTAGTGTATTGTTTAGCCTCCATGTGTTTGTATTTTTTACAGATCTTTTCCTGTAATTGATATCTAGTCTCATGGCGTTGTGGTCAGAAAAGATACTTGATACAATTTCAATTTTCTTAAATTTGCCAAGGCTTGATTTGTGACCCAAGATATGATCTATCCTGGAGAATGTTCCGTGAGCACTTGAGAAAAATGTGTATTCTGTTGTTTTTGGATGGAGTGTCCTATAAATATCAATTAAGTCCATCTTGTTTAATGTATCATTTAAAGCTTGTGTTTCCTTATATATTTTCATTTTGAATGATCTGTCCGTGGGTGAAAGTGGGGTGTTTAAGTCCCCTACTATGAATGTGTTACTGTCGATTTCCCCTTTTATGGCTGTTAGTATTTGCCTTATGTATTGAGGTGCTCCTATGTTGGGTGCATAAATATTTACAATTGTTATATCTTCTTCTTGGATCGATCCCTTGATCATTATGTAGTGTCCTTCTTTGTCTCTTTTAATAGTCCTTATTTTAAAGTCTATTTTGTCTGATATGAGAATTGCTACTCCAGCTTTCTTTTGGTTTCCATTTGCATGGAATATCTTTTTCCATCCCCTTACTTTTAGTCTGTATGTGTCTCTAGGTCTGAAGTGGGTCTCTTGTAGACAGCATATGTAAGGGTCTTGTTTTTGTATCCATTCAGCTAATCTGTGTCTTTTGGTGGGAGCATTTAGTCCATTTACATTTAAGGTAATTATCGATATGTATGTTCCTATTCCCATTTTCTATATTGTTTTGGGTTCATTATTATAGGTCTTTTCCTTCTCTTGTGTTTCTTGCCTAGAGAAGTTCCTTTAGCATTTGTTGTAAAGCTGGTTTGGTGGTGCTGAACTCTCTCAGCTTTTGCTTGTCTGTAAAGGTTTTAATTTCTCCATCAAATCTGAATGAGATCCTTGCTGGGTAGAGTAGTCTTGGTTGCAGGTTTTTCTCCTTCATCACTTTCAGTATGTCCTGCCACTCCCCTCTGGCTTGTAGGGTTTCTGCTGAAAGATCAGCTGTTAACCTTATGGGGATTCCCTTATGTGTTATTTGTTGTTTTTCCCTTGCTGCTTTTAATATGCTTTCTTTGTATTTAATTTTTGACAGTTTGATTAATATGTGTCTTGGCGTATTTCTCCTTGTATTTATCCTGTATGGGACTCTCTGTGCTTCCTGGACTTGATTAACTATTTCCTTTCCCATATTAGGGAAGTTTTCAACTATAATCTCTTCAAATATTTTCTCAGTCCCTTTCTTTTTCTCTTCTTCTTCTGGAACCCCTATAATTCGAATGTTGGTGTGTTTAATGTTGTCCCAGAGGTCTCTGAGACTGTCCTCAGTTCTTTTCATTCTTTTTTCTTTATTCTGCTCTGCAGTAGTTATTTCCACTATTTTATCTTCCAGGTCACTTATCCGTTCTTCTGCCTCAGTTATTCTGCTATTGATCCCATCTAGAGTATTTTTAATTTCATTTATTGTGTTGTTCATCGTTGCTTGTTTCATCTTTAGTTCTTCTAGGTCCTTGTTAACTGATTCTTGCATTTTGTCCATTCTATTGTCCATTCTATCTCCAAGATTTCGGATCAACCTTACTATCATTATTCTGAATTTTTTTTCAGGTAGACTGCCTATTTCCT
This sequence comes from Delphinus delphis, assembly GCF_949987515.2. Classification (NCBI taxonomy): domain Eukaryota; kingdom Metazoa; phylum Chordata; class Mammalia; order Artiodactyla; family Delphinidae; genus Delphinus; species Delphinus delphis. Next base: position 33,122,023 of record NC_082700.1, read on the forward strand.
CTTCATTTGTTAGGTCTGGTGCATTTTTATCTTGCTCCTTTATCTGCTGTGTGTTTTTCTGTTTTCTCATTTTGCTTATCTTACTGTGTTTGGGGTCTCCTTTTTGCAGGCTGCAGGTTCGTAGTTCCTCCTGTTTTTGATGTCTGTCTCCAGTGGCTAAGGTTGGTTCAGTGGGTTGTGTAGGCTTCCTGGTGGAGGGGACTAGTGCCTGTGTTGTGGTGGAAGAGGCTGGATCTTGTCTCTCTAGTGGGCAGGTTCACGTCTGGTGGTGTGTTTTTGGGTGTCTGTGGCCTTATTATGATTTTAGGCAGCCTCTCTGCTAATGGGTGGGGTTGTGTTCCTGTTTTGCTAGTTGTTTGGCACCGGTTGTCCAGCACTGTGGCTTGCTGGTCGTTGAGTGAAGCTGGGTGCTGGTGTTAAGATGGAGGTCTCTGGGAGATTTTCGCCATTTGATATTATGTGGAGCTGGGAGGTCTCTTGTGGACCAGTGTCTTGAAGTTGGCTCTCCTACCTCAGAGGCAGAGCCCTGCCTCCTGGCTGGAGCACCAAGAGCCTTTCATCCACACGGCTCAGAATAAAAGGGAGAAAAAGTAGAGGGAATTAGTAGAAGTATGAGGAAAGAAAGAAGGAAAGGAGGGAAGGAAGGAAGAAAGAAAGAAAGAAGCAAAGAAGGAAAGAAGGCAAGAAGGAACGAAAGGAGGGAGGGAGGGAGGGAGGAAGGAAGGAAGGAGGGAAAGAAGGAAAAACGGAAAGAAAGAAGATACAGTAAAAATAAAATAAAGTATAATAAAGTTATTGAATTAAAAAATTCTTAATTAGAAAAAAAAATGGACGGATAGAACCTTAGGACAAATGTTGGAAGCAAAGCTATACATACAAAGTCTTACACAGAAGCGTACACATACACCCTCACAAAAAGAGGTAAAGGGGGAAAAATCATAAATCTTGCTGTCAGAGACCACCTCCTCAATTTGGGATGATTCGTTGTCTAAAGGAGGGAAGGAAGGAGGGAAGGAAGGAAGGAAGGAAGGAAGAAAGAAAGAAAGAAGCAAAGAAGGAAAGAAGGCAAGAAGGAACGAAAGGAGGGAGGGAGGAAGGAAGGAAGGAGGGAAAGAAGGAAAAACAGAAAGAAAGAAGATACAGTAAAAATAAAATAAAGTATAATAAAGTTATTGAATTAAAAAATTCTTAATTAAAAAAAAAAAAGGGACGGATAGAACCTTAGGACAAATGTTGGAAGCAAAGCTATACAGACAAAGTCTTACACAGAAGCGTACACATACACCCTCACAAAAAGAGGTAAAGGGGGAAAAATCATAAATCTTGCTGTCAGAGACCACCTCCTCAATTTGGGATGATTCGTTGTCTAAAGGAGGGAAGGAAGGAAGGAAAGAAAGAAAGAAAGAAAGGACGAAGGTAAAGTATAATAACGTTCTTAAAATTAAAATTGATTATTAAGAAAAAAATTTTAAGAAAAAACCATGGACGGATAGAACCCTAGGACAAATGGTGGAAGCAAGACTATACAGACAAGATCTCACACAGAAGCATACACATACACATTCACAAAAAGAGGAATAGGGAGAAAAATCATAGATCTTGCTCCCAAAGTCCACCTCCTTAATTTGGGGTGATTGGCTGTCTATTCATGTATTCCACAGATGCAGGGTACATCAAGTTGATTGTGGAGCTTTAATCCGCTGCTTCTGAGGCTGCTGGGAGAGATTTCCCTTTCTCTTCTTTGTTCTCACAGCTCACAGGGGCTCAGCTTTGGATTTGGCCCTGCCTCTGCGTGTAGGTCGCTGGAGGGCGTCTGTTTTTTGCTCAAACAGGACGGGGTTAAAGGAGCCGCTGATTCGGGGGTTCTGGCGTACGGAGGCCGGCGGCGGGGAGGGAGGGGCACGGAATGCGGGGCGGGCCTGCGGCGGCAAAGTCCGGCGTGACCCTGCACCAGCCCGAGGCCCGCCGTGCGCTCTCCCGGGGAAGTCGTCCCCGGATTCCGGGAACCCGGCAGTGGCGGGTTGCACAGGCTCCGCGGAAGAGGGGAGTGGAGAGCGACCTGCGCTCGCACACAGGCCCCTTGGTGGCGGCAGCAGCCGCCCCAACGTCTCCCGCCCGCCTTGGGGTCCGCGCCTCCAGCCGCGGCTTGCGCCCGTCTCTGGAGTCAGCGCCCTCAGCCGCGGCTCGCGCCCGTCTCTGGGGTCCGCGCCCTCAGCCGCGGCTCGCGCCCGTCTCTGGGGTCCGCGCTTTCAGCCGCGGCTCGCGCCCGTCTCTGGGGTCCGCGCTTTCAGCCGCGGCTCGCGCCCGTCTCTGGGGTCCGCGCTTTCAGCCGCGGCTCGCGCCCGTCTCTGGGGTTCGCGCTTTTAGCCGCGGCTCGCGCCCGTCTCTGGAGTTCCTTTAAGCAGCGTTCTTAAACCCCTCTCCTCACGCACCAGGAAACAAAGAGGGAAGAAAAAGTCTCTTGCCTCTTCGGCAGGTGCAGGCTTTTCCCCGGACTCCCTCCCGGCTAGCTGTGGTGCACTAACCCCTTCAGGCTATGTTCAAGCCGCCAACCCCAGTCCTCTCCCTGCGCTCCGTCCGAAACCGAAACCCGAGCCTCAGAGCCTCAGCTCGCAGCCCCGCCCGTCCCGGCGGGTGAGCAGACAAGCCTCTCGGGCTGGTGAGTGCCGGTCGGCACCGATCCTCTGTGCGGGAATCTCCCCGCTTTGCCCTCCGCACCCGTTGCTGTGCACTCCTCCGCGGCTTCGAAGCTCCCCCCTCCGCCTCCCGCAGTCTCCGCCCGCGAAGGGGCTTCCTAGTGTGTGGAAACTTTTCCTCCTTCACAGCTCCCTCCCACTGGTGCAGGTGCCGTCCCTATTCTTTTGTCTCTGTTTATTCTTTTTTCCTTTTGCCCTACCCAGGTACGTGGGGAGTTTCTTGCCTTTTGGGAGGTCTGAGGTCTTCTGCCAGCCTTCAGTAGGTGTTCTGCAGGAGTTGTTCCACGTGTAGATGTATTTCTGGTGTATCTGTGGAGAGGAAGGTGATCTCCGCGTCTTACTCTTCCGCCATCTTCAATGGTTGTCCGGGAACTCTACTTTACTTCGCTGTATAATAGAAACTAAAACAACATTGTAAAACAACTATGCCCCAATTAAAAAAAAAAATTACTATTTTACCTTTTAAGAATTGGTTTGCAGACTCTGCTTTTGGATTGCAGGGTTGTTATGGGAAAACTTCCCTGAGAGATCACATGCCCAGTGTGAATGTAGTGGCCTAAATACAAATGTAAAGATTTATTTATCTTTTATTCTTTTTTATTGGGAAAATTGTTCAATGATTTTTTTTTTAAATTTATTAACTTATTTATTTATTTTTGGCTGTGTTGGGTCTTCCTTTCTGTGCGAGGGCTTTCTCTAGTTGTGGCGAGCAGGGACCACTCTTCATCGCAGTGCGCAGGCCTCTCACTGTCGCGGCCTCTTGTTGCGGAGCACAAGCTCCAGACGCACAGGCTCAGTAGTTGTGGCTCACGGGCCTAGTTGCTTCGCAGCATGTGGTATCTTCCCAGACCAGGGCTCGAACCCGTGTCCCCTGCATTGGCAGGCAGATTCTCAACCACTGCACCACCAGGGAAGCCCCCTGTTCAATGACTTTGAATGCAGATATGAATTCTTCTGAGGTAATACAGGATAATATAAGGTAATTGTAAATACCATTCATGTTCCAAAAAATTTTGTTATAGTTTATCTTTTTCTGATTATAAAAATAATACTTGCTTATTATTGGGATTTTGAAAAACAGGGAAGGGATGAACAAAAGAAATACTGCCTAGGTTTTAACACACATTTTTCACATAATTAAAACAATACCATTATTGTATATTATATTCTGATTTTTCACTTATCATATTGCAAGTCTTTTCTCAAGACATGAAAAATTACTTTTAAGCATCATGCTTAACAGTGCCTAATCTTCCATATTGTGGCAATTGTTTAGTTTAGTTTTCTTAATGATTCTCCTATGGTTGGCTATTTAGATCAATAACTATTTAAGAATGAAAATTAGTGCTTATTATAAAAGTGACTAGCAAACGATGTGCTCTGGCCATTCTACTAAAAAGCATAGGAAAGCAACACAGGATGAAAGTCCAAATTAATTAGCCCTTTTGTATTGATGTGTCTTTGTATGTATAGGAGAAAGAAATGATTTAGGAGACATAACTGATTGAACATCATGGAAAGTAAAGATAAAAGCTGAATCCCTTAATAAAACACTATGTGATTTGTGAAAAAGAGAAGGTGTAACAAACACAATGCAGTGAGGATAGTTTTGACACAACACAAATGAGAAGCATTATGCCCTGAATTGTAAGACTAAAAAACAAGGCTAGACTACCAACAGGCAATTAAAATATCATTTCCCAAGCAACATGGCATTTACAGGCAAAATAGGCTATTTCTTCCTGTTGACAATATAGCATCTTGTAAGTTAGTGAATCTCCAGGCCGTGGTTTAGTTACTTGACTCAGATAAGTATGCTCACCTCGCTTTGATAGGTGTGAACTTTCTCTGAAATAGCACTGAGGAAAGTGCAAGAAGACCACCTGAGGACATGCTCCTTGGGCCTCCGCAAAGCTGCCTTACCTGCCTTACCTGATCTCAGTGGAGAGCTGCTAGATCTATTCCTGCAGGGGGCAGCTGGTCTCTGTCCTAGGAGAAATTGTCATCATCCACTGTGCTCCTTATTTGGATTTACTTATTTGTTCTGAGCCTTAGACTACACTCCATCCTCACCCTCTGGAATGAACTTTTGGTTCATGCCCTTCAGCTTGGATTTTAACCCCAGCTGGCTAACCTGGAATACTTGCTCCCTACTAGCTGCTCGGAACTCTTGACTCTGACCTTAGCATGCTCTTGTGATTTGTAGTGCTCACAAGCCCTTCCTTGGAGAACCACATTTTCTAATGGGATTGTGAATTGTATAGCAGTTAATCTAGAAAGTCCACAGTCATATGTCCAGCTGAACTAACTGGTAGTGAATGGTTCATGGCTTGCTGACTGACACTGTCAGGATCAGAATGATTTCTGCAGTCTGCTGTGTTACCATTAAATATACAATGGAAGAAGGAAGTCTTCACTCAAAGAGACAGTTGCAGAACTCTCTTGGCTCTGTGGTTCAGCAGTGCTCTAAATTGGAAGTAGGAGGGTCTGGTCCTGCAGTGGTTAGGAAGTGTGTTAGTTTCCTAGGGCGGCTGTAAAAAAGTACCACAATCTGGCTGGCTTTTGACAATAGGAATTTATTCCCTGACAGCACTAGACCAAAATCAAGGTGTTGCCAGGGCCGTGCTCTCTCTGAAGTCTCTGAAGGAGGATCCCTCCTTGCCCCTTCAGCTTCTGGTGGCCCAGATGTTCACTGCCTTGTGTGGCATAAATCCAATCTGCCTCTGTGGTCACATGGCATTCTCTCCTATGTCTCTTTTCCTTCTTTTAAGGGGACTAGTCATATTGTATTAAGGATCCACCCTACTCCAGGATGATCTTATTTTAACTAATTACATCTTCAAGGACCCTATTCATAAATAAGGTTACATTCTGAGGTATAGGGAGTTAGAAGTTCGACAAACCATAACAAAAAGGTAAAGCAAATGACTGTGCAAGAAAGTATGCCTTGTTTGCAGACTGAATTTTTAGGAGTATTCTTCACTTCTATGATGGAATAAGATCTATTCCATTTTTCTTGAAACAATCAACTCTCTTGTTCTACTTTTGTTTTTCCTCTATGGGTATAGAGAAATATTTCATTTTCTTTTTATTGCTACCTTTAAAAATATACTATACTATAAAAAATTGCAAGTGCAGTAGTGAATGGCAACTAATCTGGGTCTCCACGTCAGGGAGACATTAGAGCGTAGTGAAGAAGATTTTAGTAAATTTGCGTGTGCATATGTCTTTAAAGAAATAAAGACATATTTAATAAAGCTGAGCTACTCAACTCTTGCAGACTCCTGCTAAAAATAAACATGGGCCCAGTGATGTTCCCTTCTGTAAATGGATTATATATCCTATGCTATGAACTCAGGCATGTGATATGTGTCACTTCCAGGCAGAAGCTTTAAGAACAGTGATGGTTCTGTTATGCTCTTTTTCCTTCCTTTCAAATCATGGAGACATGTTTTGGGATAAAGCCTCTGTCAGTCTCCTTGAGTGGTAAGATAAGCAGTGGCCCTTTCAACCCACTGAGAACATATAGCATGAGTAAGAAATAAGTGGAACTTTTTCTTTAATGTTGAGTTTATGGTCATTTGTGTCTCAAACTAACCCATCTTGACTGATACAAACCATAAATTTTAATTTTTATGTGAAATCTCCTAATTTTTACATATTACAACCAATGAAAATTTCTAAAAATGATATTTTTTTAATGAAAATAGCACATACTGGTTAAAAAATCACATGGTATAGAAAATGTATACTGTAATAAAATGGAGAGAGGTCACCCTCTCCCACTCCTGACTTCTCCCTGGAGTGGGTCATGTTCGTCATGTCTGTGCACATTTTGCTCCTAGGGTTGCCCTTAGCAGGTCTTGTGTTAGGGCCCCTCTATCCCGGTGCCTCCTCCTCCTGTGTCTGGTTCCCTCATTTGCTCTGTTGAAGTGCCGCAGCTGCTGGCTTCTAAAGAAAGTGTGTGAGAGGGACATTTCTTGTCTTTGTGTGTTTGAAGATTTCTACTTTCACATGTATTTAGTAGTTTGGTTGGGTAAAAGAACTTGAGTGTGAAAAATATTTTTTTCACTCAGAGTTTTGAAGGCCACTTGACTGGATTTTAGCATCTTATACTCTTATCGAGGATTCCAAAGTGATTCTGATTTCTGATTCCTGATCCTTTGGGTGGTTTGAGTTTCTCCTCTGTAAAAGCTCTCTATTCTGGTTGTTCTGAAAGTTCACGTTTATTTCTGGGGCCTGGGCATCTTTTCATTCTTGGTGCTGGGCACTTGGTTGGCCTTAGGTATAAAAACTCCTGAATGGGAAATTTTCCTGTATTAATTTCTTGATAGTAACCTCCCCACTCCTTTTTGGAATGTCTTTTTTTTCTGGAATCGTTGATTGTGGAATCCCCTGGACTGATTCTCTGACTTTCTTATTACCTCTTCCCTGTTGCCTATCTGTGTATCTTTTTGCTCTGCTTTCATGGAGATTTCCTGTCTTTATTTTCCATCTCTTCTATAGATTTTTTAAAAAATTAATTATTTTAGTTTTGGCTGCGTTGGGTCTTTGTTGCTGTGCGCGGGCTTTCTCTAGTTGCGGTGAGCGGGGGCTACTCTTCATTGCAGTGAGCGGACTTCTCACTGTGGTGGTTTCTCTTGTTGCAGAGCAGGGTCTCTAGGCGTGTAGGCTTCAGTAGTTGTGGCACACAGGTTCAGTAGTTGTGGCTTGCGGGCTCTAGAGCACAGGCTCAGTACTTGTGGTGCATGGGCTTAGTTGTTCTGTAGCCTATAGGATCTTCCTGGACCAGGGCTCAAACCTGTGTCCCTTGCATTGGCAGGCAGATTCTTAAACACTGCACCACCAGAGAAGTCCCTCTTCTATAGATTTTTAAGAAAAATTTCAGCTTTCAAATTTTAAAATTTCTGATCTCTTTCTTGATCTCTGATTTTTCATTTTTACAGCTATATATCTCATCCTTCTCTGTTTCTTCTGCTCCTCCCATTGAATTGTTTTTTGGAGTCCTTAATTTTTTAATATTTTTGTTTGTTTTGATCTCTTGAATGTTGTAGGATTTTCTAAAATGTTTTGGTGCTCTTTGGTGGTCTATTGATACTTAAAGTGAAACACTGAGAAGCCATTTATAAGTTCTATATGCAAGGGCAGGGTTGACTGGTTGGTGGGTTTGCCATGGGGTTATTGGGCGATACCTGATTTTTCTTTGGAGCTCTTCAATGTTAACATCATTATGTCTTTCCTTTGGGGTGGTTCAGGTTTTCAAAGAAGACTTCCTAGTTGTGTGAGTCTGGGTACTGGTGCTCTAGGACTAAGCAGGAGAAGAGAAGAAGGCTTTGAACTTCTCAATAGTTCTGTATGTAGACTTTCAATTAATCCCCGTCTCAGCCTTACACTGAACAGATGTCCCTAAGTCTAGGATGGCTCAGATTCAATTCCCCAAAAGAGTAAACATTTGGTCTTCTCGGTGGGTGAGCATAAGGGGAATTGCCTAACCACACAGACTGGGAAAGGGGACTTGAGGGTCCAGTTGCTCCTGAAAGAGGCTTTCCACCCATCCCAGTATTAAGACTTCAAGTGCACTTTGAACTCTGTGTTGCTTTTCAGGTCTAAGACCTTCTAACTTTCCAAAAAGCATATTGCATGAATACTACTGTTGCCAACTGAAAGCACTTAAGTTTCAGCTTTTTCTTTGCTAAATTTGTTACCACTCCTCAATTCACTTTCTGTCTTCCAAAATTTTGTTGACATCTCTTATACTCTACCACCTCTCTTCCTGTCCTCTTCATCATCAGGGTTCATGCTATTTTTATTACTTTACTATCACTTTAGTGACATTTTATGAGGAAGTGGATGTAAACACATGTGTTTGGTCTGCCATGTTTAACCCTAATTGAAATTAAAAACAAATAAACCAGAACTATACACTGTCTGGGCCTCCTTATCTTGTGGGCTGCCAGTTTGTGATAACAGATCTAAATTAACATTTTGTTTCTACAGAACTTTATCTCTGATAAACATGACTCTAGGCAAGTAACAAATTAGAGTCTAGAGGTTTCTATATTCTTGAAGTATTTGTTTATATGGGTTGCTTTTCTATTTTCTCCACTGGTTTTATTTTAATGTCTTATATAAATATACCTATCAGGTGAAGAGTCTCCAATCCTGACATCAACATCTTTGGCATTCTGAAACAAATTAACAATGTACAGCATTACTTGAGTGTCTGGCATAATTGGGACCAATTGGATTCTACAGCTATGGATGCTTTTATGTTGAAAATCTCTGTACCCCCGAATGATTAACAAGGCGTAGCTAATGCCTATCTTGTTTCTGTATCAGTGGAAGTTCACGGTAATGGAATCTGACTGGTTTAATGTTAATGAATCACACTCCGTGGCTAGGTGCCTGCCTTTTGTCTTAAACACTAGAGTCAGACTTACAGCTCTGTTTGTCATTAAGCAGATGCTTTGCCTCACCACCCATCTTTCAGTTGCAGAAAATATGTTTCATTGCAAAATTAAATTGGTATGTTTGTCTAATTAACTGCGAGAATCTGGACAAATTCTTTCCCTCTCTTCTCCTTTTATTCCATAATCCTATTCAAAACCAGATCCCAGAAGGAGAGACAGCACGTCCTCACCAGCTCAGCAAGGCTTTTGTGAGGCAGAGCTTCTTTCATTCCAGGCTCTGCTGCTCCAACAAAGAGGCCAGAATGTGAATGGTGACTCCAGTGGCCAAGGGAGTCTGATCTGCTCTTGAATCCTAATGTCCTAATGTGTGAGGCCTGGGGATCCCACTTCATCAGGAATCTGTCTAAGGAGAGGTCTCAGAACACACTATGTTGTGTAGTATGACCAACCAACCCAGTTTTCCCAGGACTCTGGCATATCTCAGGACATAGGACCTTCAGCGCTAGAACCAGCAGAGGTCAGTCAGCCTGGCTGTCTCAGGCCAAGGATCACATGCGACATTTTTGGCTGAGGACTTACCTGAGTGCCACACTAGGTGGATGAATGCTGGGCAACAACTGGAGAGACTGGCATCAGGAAGCCAAAGACCAAGCTGCCCACTGCCCAGCTGTCTGTCGGATCTGGGCACGGGGTGGCCTTGCCTTGTTGGGTAACTTCTGCTGTCCCCATGTGGAGAGCTCTGCACTCCAACAGCTCTTGCTCACTTCAGTGTCCCACCACTAGCGCCTGTTCAGTTACAGGATGTGGAATGTGCTGTGGTTATGTTTCCTGGAAAGAGGCATATCACCTACATTCAGAGTAAGAGCAAATAACTTTAGATAACCTAGTACTGTGAATTTTTATCCGTATGTTTTGATAGATTTGAGCACTCCAAGAACCATGCACTTACTGACTACAGTCAGCAAAAAAGAAAGAAACAAACCCAAGAAACAAATGGCAGGGATTTGTTTCCACTCCCCTCTCTACACCTGGCTCCTCTATACCTGGCTCTGTCTGTCTGTCAGGAAAGTCCTTCTTCAGGACGGATGTTGCTCACTATCAATGTCACATCATTGACCACCTGGGCTCCCGTTTTCAGGAGCTGTTCTGGCTCAGGAGAAGTCCCAGTGAGGTGTCGGGGCTCAGAGTGCCCTCCAAGGGAGCACCCCTGCTTGGGCCAGGTCTGCACTGCATGGACTTCCTGCTTCTCTCCATCAGAGCATGGGGTCACTTCCCATGTGGTGGTTTTGCTTTCATTAAATTAGTTTCTCCTAAGGCTCATTCAGAGACAGGGACTTAATTATTATTGGCTCGATTACACTATCTTACCTAGGAAATAAAACACTTTTATGACCAGGTAATGCTAACAAGTTCCAAACGCTCTCTGATTCACTGCAATAATCCAAAACATAATAATCAGAATATAATGAATATGAATCTCATTCTTTCTTACCCCACAGTGTGATAATCACAAACAGGACTTAATAAATTGTCTATATAGAGATAAATGCTAGACTCTTCCCCGTATTATTGTCATGAATGCATTTTTAATTATTTGATCTGCTTTATGAATTAAAAGGGGAAACAGAACAAACATTTATTGAGCACACATTACATGTCAAGCACTATTATTTAATTTAAACAATAGAACTGTCATATCCCCATCTTGTATGAGTAGTTGAGTGATTCACCTAAGACCACACACCTAGTAATATAATATAAGAGCTATGCTCCACCTCTCATGGGCCTCCACAGAGGTCACCTACAGCATGCTGAGTGGTGCTAGCCCTCCTTCTTGCTCTGTTTTTGGGTGGCCCTAACACAAGGTATGTGAGGAGATCAGGGTACTTCTCCAACAGAAGTATGAGAGAAAGGGGGAAGGCAGTGGAAGGAAGATGGCATTTGTGAAGGTTAATTCTGAGTGTCAACTTGTCTGGGCTAAAGGATACCTAGATAGCTAGTAAACATTATTTTTGGGTGTGTCTGTGAGGTTGTCT
>NC_082700.1:33133364-33273346 GCF_949987515.2 Delphinus delphis
CATTGATTTTTTTGTTTGTTTGTTTACATATCAATTAGTATTTTAAATCGTCACCTCATTTAACTGTAAATTCTACCCAGACTCAGATTCAAGAATACCCTGTACCTGCCTGGGACACTACCAGTGCATCCTGATATGATCATGGGTCCTTTTCAATATTTTTTTCTGAGTCCTTGAAATTTAAAGCAGTCCAATGGTTACCCTTTTGTATTTAAGATTTTTATCTAATTTGGCCTTTGTTATTGTGCAGTTCTCACTTTACTATTTTCTTTTTTGCCATTAAAATATGTTAATTCATGTGCTTATGATTTGGTTACTTTGTTATTTGGATTCATATAACTGCCATTTGTAATCTTTTCTTCTGTCTTTCTCAGGCGTTTGCATATTCTCCCAGTTTATTATCATCTAAATGTTTCATCAGGTGTGTTATATGCTCCTTTTCCATTAGTAGTGTTCAATGTTTATGGATCTTTGAGAGGGTCAAGGCCTGGAAATCCCAGGGGAAAACATAATACATGTGCTCAGTACAATCTGTTGAAAATGATTCCAGGTTAGTAAAATAGTTTTAAAAGTTTTAAAAAGTTTTGCCACTTCCTTTTTTGGTATTGCTCCCTCATCCCTGTTGTCAAGGAAACATATCAAAACTTATTTCATTTTAAGATCTTTGGCCAATTCTGAGTACATATGTAGCAAGCGTCAATGTCTCTAATTTCAAGAGACAACTTCCTCAATATATTTGGGAAAGAAATTATTTATCATGTATTTGTCTGTGAGTTGTCCACTTGGCAGCTAATTCTCTGAATTGCAAGTTCTTCTGAAGCTCCTCTACAGTGAACACCACTCTCTTTGTTCTTGGTCACTGCCTGGACTTGCAGGACCATGTCTTACTCAGTGCAGTGTTGCCACTGCTTTGCTTTTATACCCAATAGACTAAGCTCTGTGAGGCAGGGCTGAGTTCTTATTGAATATTTTCTGATCATCACATTCTCAGTACTCAGCATAATTTCCATCCCATAGTCAATTCATAAGAGATCTATTTTGGGTGAATAAGTTTGTTAATTGTCTGCTATTTGTCAAGCACAGTGATGCTGGGCACTGAGGATCCAATGGTTATCAAAAAGTCCATGCTTCTCATAGCCTGTAGTTTCACAGGGAAAATAAAGTATTAAATAGACAATTAGGATAATATATGATAAGTGATATGTCAGGTTGGTGAGGCAGAAGGAAAATGGGGAAGGAAGATACAGGTAAGTGTTGAAGCAAGGGTCTAAGGATTGTAGGTGGGTAGGGAAGATGTGAAGATAGAGCATGGTCATAGAGAGGAGAGGGGTCTATGACCTGGAGGAAGTGTTAAATGAAACAACTGGGAAGATTGATACTGTACTCAGAGAATGGGGTATTGGTTTCGTTATTTCAAAGGTACAGAAGATCCAGGCAAAATCTATGCTCATGGTGTGCTGGGGGAAAGGATAGCCTGGAGGAGAAAGTTACTATCCAGGAATAGGTCAAAGAACTGCCAGGTCAGAGAACTCGTATCACGCAGTCCATTTTGCATGGCACCCAAAGCCATGCAAAATGTGATCCATAGCGTGTTGGCTGAAAGTGGGGAAAGCGTGTTACACAGGGAAATTGAGGTATAGTTATCTAAAGAAAAATAAGTGGATTCTGGGTGGTAGTAACAACAGTTATTTCTCTTATGAGACCAAGAGGTACCAGCAACAACTTCAAGAAGCTCAGGAGCTGGATCTTGTTTGTTCTTCAGAGTCATCACTTAGATGTTTTTGAGTGAAGATCACCTGCCTTTGTTCCTGATGAGGTGGTCGATTTGACTTCCTGGAATCTCAGGGTAGCTGAAATGCAGAGTTTGGAGGTTTCTGGCTGTGGGTCACACACCTTGTCCTTCCAGCAGCCCCTTTGAGCTATGGTGGTAGGAGCACTGTGGCTACCATAGGCAGCCTCCTTTCTGGAAATCCCCTTGAGACACACAGATGGAGACTTGACAGAGACTTCCTATTGAACTTAGACCTGCAAGGCTTCCAGCCTCACTGCTGAAAACAACTATCTTGGAGGGGAAAGAAGGGTAAAGGCACAGGGAGTTGGGGAGGGGTGTGTGTGTAGAAGTGAAACTGAAATCTGTAGGTGAAGAGGAAGGTCCACAGTAAATTTCAGGATGATAGGAAAAAGAGAAGTCTTCCCTGGTCAGTGTTAACATCTTGGAAGCTGGAGCCTAAATCTGCTCATGGCACTTAGCCATGTGTAGTGATCTAATCATCAGAATCCTTTACAAAATGTAAAAAGCCTCATTAGTAGGGAAAGTAACAAAATCTATTTTAGAAGAACTTAAGCAAATCTGAGAAGGGAAAAAAATAAAGTGATGGACAAGTTATTATATGAAATAGACATGAGCACATTATCTTAATCTCCTGGCCAGTATTCTCCCAGGCTTTGAGCCATTTTAATTCTCTTCCAACTTACAAATTACTTTAACATTTCTAAGGGACACTGATGTGTCTTAAATTGATAAGTGGAGTGTCAAGCATCACTTCCAGTAACAGGAAAAGAATCCACAGTCTTTAATTTTTATGTCTAGTTGACCTCAGTAGTCAAATGTATATTATTTCTTAATTTGACACCTTCCATTTAAGAGGTCTTTTTTATATGCACCAGAGTCACAGGTGTGTAATTAGTCACTGGGAAGGCTAACTGTTCCAGATTCTTTTGACCTTATGGCCGGAAGAAATTGAATTGTAACCTCATAAAAAGAAAAGAATTCTGGTCACTAGGGAAGATGATTACATAGTCATTGACAATGTGAACTTGAATAGCTACACTAGCTCTTTAATTATAATGAATCAAGAAGAAATGTTCAAGGTTGGAGAGCAGGCACTTGATAGGGGATAATGACCAGTACATAGGCAACTGGTATCAGCATGGACAGGACGAAGAGGCTGGAGCTTCCGGCCAGCTTGAGATTTCAGCCAGGAAGAAGTACAAAACCTACTGAAGATTCAGCATCTGTCATTAAAACTACCATGTAAAGCGACACATTTCTCTTCGCTAAATCTCATGGTGGAGTTTTCCTTTGTTAGGATGGTGGTTCTGTTGTCTTTTCCCTCTTGAATTTTTCATGCTAATTTAGTGTTAATTCCTTTAAATGTGAAGGGGAGGAGGGAAGGAAAAAAAATCGCTGACAGCAGCATGTCAAAATCTTCCAGTAACCAAATTTTCTTTATATAGGTCTCAGTGGGAAAAAAAAAGTTTTGTTTGTTTTTTCATTCCTAGTTGTGGCTTCAACATCCATCAGCTCAAAGCACCCAGGGCAGTTCTCAATGCAAGACTAGATGAATAAATTAGTAATTGAACTAATGGATGATTATGGGGACGTGAATGTTGTGAAGGACAAATGAAAGAAACTAAAAACTGAATTAAGGAAACAGCTTTAATAGGAGATCTCAGTTTATATACCTTTTGTAACACTGAGAATAGATGTATTTCTTGGAATTCTTTAAAGAAAGTCTGTTGAGAATACTTGTGAGATAATCCTTTTCAGTCAGTGATTACTTAATAAAGGTAAGAGTATATAAACAGCTTTTGTCACCCACAGGCAAAGTACTGTTGTTTGTCAGGATAATGAAACTGGTTTCTGTTTATAGAAAACTAGGCAGTCCTTACTGGAGCTCCTGCTTCTCAACAATGAAAAAAGTTCCAATAAAAAAAATGTGTGTTTTTTTAGAATATGGGGACAGAATATTTCTTCCTCAGTTCTAATGCTTCCTTCTGTGTGCATAGAACTTCTATGACAATAACATCTCTCTCCTTCCCTTGTTCCTTCTCTCCAGTTCACGAGACTTTATTTGGTATGTCAGTCTGGGAGAAGAAACTGACCCTCACCCTCATTTCCAGAGCTACTCTGCCCACAAGAAGCCTCTAGGTCAATGGTTTGTAAACTGTGTTCTTGAACCAGCAGCATTAGGATCCCCTGGAGACAGGTTGTATAAATGAGCTAAAGATGACCTTTGTATATTGGTCCTATGTTGCTCACTTTTTCACAGCAGCCTGGGACCAGTTAACCTAAAAGTACACTGGAACCCAGCTCCATTTTTACGTATCCATTTTTTTCTTCCAGTTTTATTGAGATCTAATTGTTATACAGCACTGTATACATTTAAAGTCTACAGCGTAATGATTTGATTTGCATACATCATTAAGTGATTATCACAAGTTTAGTAAGCACTCATCTAGATACAAAATTAAAGAAATAGAAAAAAAATATTTTTCTTGTGATAAGAACTCTTAGGATTTACTCTCTTTACAACTTTCATATGTAATGTACAGCAGGGTTAATTCATTACATCCCTAGTACTTATTTATCTTATAGTTGGAAGTTTTTACATTTTGAATGCTTTCATCCAGTTATGCTCCCTGCCCTTACCCCCACCTCTGGCAGCACAAATCTGATCTTTTTTTATGACTTTGTTTGTTTTTGAAGTATAATTGACCTACAACACTATGTTAGTTTCTGTTACACAACCTAGTGATTCAATATTTCTACACATTTCAAACTGATCACCGGGATAAATCTAGTTATGATATGTCACCGTACAAAGATATGACATAGTTATTGACTATATTCCCCACACTGTACATTTCATACCCTGACCCATTTATTTTTATGCAGCTGGAAGTTTGTACCCCTCAATCTCCCTCATCTATTTCTTCCTTCCCCCTCATTTCTCTTCCCCTCTGGCAAGTACAGAGGTTTTCTGTATCTATGACTTTGTTTCTGTTTTGTTTTTTAGATTCCACATATAAGTGAAATCATATGGTATTTGTCTTTCTCTGTCTGACTTATTTCACTTAGCATAATACCAAGTGGGTCCATCCATATTGTCACAAATGGCAAGATTTCATTCTTCCTTATGGCTGAGTAATGTTCCATTGTGTGTGTGTATGTATATACACACACACACACATACATATATATATATACACACCACACTTTCTTTATCATGTCCATTTTTTAAAGTACAGCCCTAATAAGCAGATTTTTAACCATATGGATCCTGCCTGCTTTGTTTATCCCATGAAATTGCACCCTTCTGCTAACGACAGAAAAGATAAGGTAAATTCTGCAACTATAAATAAGGCTCCAAGCTCCTGGTGACCTTCAGAGCTCTGTGACCCAGAGACTCTCTGTTGGGCAGCTAAACAACAGATAGACACACGATCCCCTTTCTGGGTGGTAGCCTCTGGATTGACTTATGCTGTGAGGGACTTTTCCAACATGCAAACATGTCAAAGTGTCACTCAAATAAAGCTTGATGATCTTATGGTCACATCTTTTTCCTTGATCAGATCCCTGGAACTCACCACAGAATTGCAAATCTTCAGGCCCTGCCTCAGATCCACTGAATCAGAAACTCTTGGTTGGGGACCAGAAATCTGTGTTTTGATAATCCCTTCAGTTGATTGTGTTGCATGCTGAAGTTTTACTACTGCCTAAGTTTTACAGGGCAGGAACCCCTCTGTGAGGCCTACAGTTCTCCAGCTCTTTTGCTATG
The DNA here is from genome assembly GCF_949987515.2 of Delphinus delphis. Taxonomy (NCBI): domain Eukaryota; kingdom Metazoa; phylum Chordata; class Mammalia; order Artiodactyla; family Delphinidae; genus Delphinus; species Delphinus delphis. Next base: position 33,138,926 of record NC_082700.1, read on the forward strand.
ACCTGGTAAGTAAGTTTCTGTATTATTAATCTGTTGCAGTATAACAAATTACCCTCAGAATTTAGTGGCTTAAAACAGTAAACATTTTTATCTCACAGTTTCTGTGGGTCAAGAATTCGGAAGCAGCTTAGCTGGGTGGTTCTGGCTGAGGGTTTCTCATGTGGTTACAGTCAGGATGATGGTTGAGTGTCAGTCAGCTAGGGGCTCGACTGGGAGTGTCTCTCCCAGGATGGCTCACTCCCATGGCTGCTGGCAAGAGGCCCCATTTCCTCACCATGTGAGTCTCTCTGTCAGGCTGCTTGGGTAACCTCGTGACATGTCCCCCAGAGTGAGAGATCCAAAAGAGAGAAGGATAGAAGTTGCTACGTCTTTTATAACCTAGCCTCAGAAGTCACATTTGCCATTTTCACAGTATCTTATTGGTCACGCAAGTCAGCCCTGTTCAGTGTGGGAGAAGGCTTCACAAGGACATGCATACCAGGTGGCAGGGATCTTTAGGGGCCATCTTGGAGACTGATGACCATATTCTCTCTAAATCAGGAAGGAAACATTGGCAACATAAGTTTCCCAAATGTCAACCTAAATAAAGAGTTAAACTGAGGCAAGATGAAATTATGAGAAATTGAGTTTATTAGGGAACAGCTGAGGAACTGCAATTCTGGAAATGCATGCTGTGGCAAGTTACAGGCGAGTCCTTTGAGGGTTGGGGGTGGGCTATATTTATGGAGTGCAAAGTGGAGGAAGTACAGCCAGAGCACGAGCATAAGTTCATTGACTTGGAGATGGGGAGAGCTTCTTGGCAGATGTTCATTGGTCAGGAGATAAACCTCAGTCTTCCATAAATCAAGCATTTAAAGGAAATCAGTCCTTCCATTCTTAAATTCTGTTCTTCTGGGGGTACGTGTATGAGATTCTCTATTTCATATCCTCTGGTTCCATTTTAGATTGAAATCCTTTCACATGAGCATGGCATGTATCTATAATCAAAGGGGATATTTTTTCTGTCTGTTCATGCCCCTGTAATTGACCTCTCAAAACCCAAGGTATAAAAAACTGATGATAATTCCTCTTTTGTGTTTTTTCTAGTTAACTGCCTACTATATACATCTCTGCCAGGATGTCCCACAGCACCTCAAGCTCAAAATTAAATTCCTGATATACTCCACTAAACCTATTTAAAACAAAATTTTCTTCTCATAGTCAAAAGCACCACCATCCATCCAGCTGCCCAAGTCAGGAACCTGGGAACCTCTCTGAACTCCTGCCTCCCAAGTCCTGTTACTCAGCAAATCCTGCTTACTTTATCCCCTGAATAGCTCTCAAACTGTTCCACCTCCCTATTTCACGACCACAATCTTTTTATCTCAACGCAACTGATGTTGCAGCCATCAGCTGGTCTCCCGTCTTTCCCTAGTTTAGAAGTGGGACAGAGTCGGGGCAGGGAGGCCAGCTGGAGGTTGTGGTGTCATTCCTATTGAAAGAGAAATGTTGTGATTGTGAAGAAGCAAAATGACTAATGTGAGAGCTACTCAGGAGATAAAATAATCAGGACTTCGTGATTTTTCTAAAGTGTTATTTTCTTTAAACCCTTAGATAGTTCACTTTTGTCCTTAAAGTCCCAATTCACAGTATGCATGCAACACCTTCTTGACCCCCAGTGGATTTTATCTCTACTTCTTCTCTTGCACACTACACTCAGCAAGTCTAAGCTTACTTCAGACCCATGATTGTCAATTCCTACTCACACCAAACCTTTTTGCTTTTCCTCCTCCATCTGAAATGCCCTTGACCTCATCCTATTCATTTGCAGAGTTTTTGTTTGTTCTCTGGGGCTTGGTTTAGGTGTTCCCTTCTCTGTTAGGTCTTTTCTGACTCCCAAGTTGGGGGCAGAAGATTTTCTGTGGTTTCCCTCAGCACACCTGGTTAACTAAGCATAACATTTACCAGTATTGAGATGACGTTACTTGCAGCTCTCCTCCACTAAACTCTACATTGCCCAAGGCCAGGACCATGTCTTACTAAGCATTGTGTGCCCAGCCCCTGACACAGGTTCAGTTTGTTGAATAAATGACTACTTTCATATTATCATTTAATATGTTATTATGCTTCTATTCTCAGTGAGAGGTTTTCTCCTTTGATCAACGGCTCATTGTTTCCCTTTGTATTCTCTGCCCTCCCTCTCTCCCTTCTGTCCCGTACCTCCTCCCCTCTTTCCCACTTCCTTTCTTCCCTTCATCATTTCCCAAACCTTTATTGATCTCCTACTGTATTCCAGTAAGTGCTCTTGTGACTTCTACTATTTCTTCACACTTTCTGCCCTAGATTTCTCCAGTTGCTATTTTCTATTTTAACCAAGAATATGGATAATTTTCAAGATCATTCTAACATATATCTAACCTTATAATAAGTATAGTAGACAAAAGGCTTTGTGTTGAATCACAGATGTGATGCATTTGACTCATGGTGATGCACGTCTTGTTTTATTTTCTTTCTTAAACATATAAACATACCTGGGTGAACAGGTGGACAGAGTTCCTACTAGAGGACTATGCTTGTGAGGAAAAGGGTACTAAGGCTATCTGCAGAACTTCACAGTGTGTGAGTAGAAGTTAATGTGTCTGTGTCCAAAATCACAAATCATGGAGACTTATGTGACAGTAGTGTGCTGGTAAACGGATTCTCTGAAAAAAGAATCCCTGATTTATAGCATTTGCCAGTTTTCATGGTATAAATACTCCTACCATAGTTGATTTCGAGCTACCAGTATGACATCATTGAACATGGAGTTGGGAAGTGAGGGTAGAATCAGTTCTCACCAACTGGTACAAGCTGGTCCAACACATCACTGCTGTATCAGGGGCCATAGGCTTCTAGGAAGGGAGTGCTGGTTGCTATTATTAGTTTTCTCAACACCTTGCTCTCTTTTCTGCTTTTTTAAAAATTTTATTGAAGTATATTTGATTACAATGTTGTGCTTGCTCTCTTTTTTTTTTTTTTTTTTTGCAGTATACGGGCCTCTCACTGTTGTGGCCTCTCCCCTTGTGGAGCACAGGCTCCGGATGCGCAGGCTCAGCGGCCATGGCTCACGGGCCCAGCTGCTCCGCGGCATGTGGGATCTTCCCAGACCGGGGCACAAACCCGTGTCCCCTGCATCGGCAGGCGGACTCTCAACCACTGTGCCACCAGGGAAGCCCTGCTCTCTTTTCTGAAACTTGCCCTACCCACTGCAGAATTGTCAGCCAGATTTTTCTGATTGGATCAGGGATGCTCCACTCAAGTTGGGCTGAGCAAAGTACTTTTTAGAAAACTTGGATTTGGAATTATTCTGGCTGATTTCATGAACAGAGGTATAAATCAGGGGTTAGTTACAGTGACCGTTTCCTTCACATGCGCTTAGGATAGAATAAACCCCATCTGCAGCAAAAGAGACATAGCAACAGGATACGGAGAGAAGGGAATGGCTGTGTTTCCATAGGTCTTTAGCATCTGAGCATGAGGAGTGTTCCTCCCTGTCGATGGATGGGAGAGACTCCCTCATTCTACCTTACCTTTGCTTAAGCTAGTTCCATGTTATTTGAAAATAGAGATGCTAATAGCAAAAAGGATCTGGATGAAAAACAACAATTTATCATGCCTTTCTTTCTTGCATTCATCCTCCCAACTATTTATCTAGATATTAACTTCTGAAATCATAAATTCTTGATGAAAGATTTAAGAGAAGGAATGGTTCTTAGAGAGGATTTCTTTCATTATATCAACTTCCAATGGACTGGTGGTTTTCAAAGCATCTTTCCTGAGAGCCTAGCATTTCTCTGAACTGCCTCAGGGTCTGGAAGGACAAGTACAGTGGGCAGAGGTCCAGGCTTCAATTGTAGCATCAATCAGAACAGCTCTGGGCTTATCTCTTTTAAATGTTTTTTGTTCTATTTATGATTTCATTTACGTAAGTGTTTGCCCTGCTGAAGCCTTAGGTAAAATTGTGGGGAGATCAGAACCCTTAGTGCTCCTTCCTGCTCCTACTCTCCTCTCAGGTATCTGTGTCCTCTCACACTCCTCATTAGATCTGTTCGCCACTGCAGCTCTCAGTAAAGGGATAGATAACTTAGAACACGCAAGTATATAAGGCTTGAAGTATTACCTTTCTAAGCCTACCTGCATCAAAGAGGAGGACAACTGGAAACCAAGAGAAGCAGCTATAATACTAATACTAATAACAATAATAAAAATGTCATCCAAAGGATTTCCCTGGTGGTGCAGTGGTTAAGAATCCACCTGCCAATGCAGGGGACACGAGTTTGACCCTTGGTCTGGGAAGATCCCACATGCTGCAGAGCAACCAAGCCCGTGTGCCACAACTACTAAGCCTGCGTGCCACAACTACTGAAGCCCGTGCACCTAGAACCTGTGCTCCACAGCAAGAGAAGCCACTGCAGTGAGAAGCCCGTGCACTGCAACGAAGAGTAGCCCCCACTCACCACAACTAGAGAAAGCCTGTGTGCAGCAATGAAGACCAAACCCAGCCCCCCCAAAAAGAGAAAATATATATACATATCATTCAAGATGTGGAGAAAGTACATTTTTGGTAGATGTGGGTACGTGATGTAGTTGAGTTGGGGATGATTTTCCAGAACTTTTGGAATTTACCAGGTAGGTGAATAACTCTTCTGGGAAGTCATAAGATCTGTTCTGAAGTCAAGGGCGTGATTCCCCATCCTCATCCAGAAATTGAACTTGAGATGAACTGACATCTCCAGTTTTTACGCTGGTTTTTGTTAGACAAAGTACTTGAATTATTAGTACTAACATTTTCTTTTTTTTAAAGTTTCATTTTTCAGTAGAAAACATGAATGAATGTGCTGAGCTGTGGTACATCTCTAATGGCTTTTTTGAGACAACAGTCCCTAATGATGTTTAACTAGCTCTTACTTTTCTTTCTTGGCTCAAGATTTGAGAACGCTTTCTAATAGACCTCACAGGTCTCTAGGTGGTGGTGACTCATCAAAGTTACAGCATTAGTAAGATAATCAGCAGGAAGATGGGCATATGAATCTGATACAAAACAAACCAGAACCAAAACCAGAGTACAGTCTTGAGCATAGACACTTAAGGCACCGCACTCATTGTGGAAGGGAGAAAAAGGAGGGAAGTACACATGGGCTGAGGGGTTCTAACATGCCTCAGGCTTCCCATGGAATAAAATACACTCCTCAGAAACCTCCGGGAGAGGAGATAGTATGACATTTTCCACATGTGTAAAGTGTGGCAATTGCCTTCATTCCCATGGGCTTTCTTGCTGGCCTTAGAAATGTAATCACATATAATAGAATTTTGTGTTGAGCCCATCGACTTTGAATGTGTTCTCTGTAGCCCCTGGATTTTATTGTGTATAACCTAATTAACAAAATATTGAATAGATGCAATAGTACATTAAGGGCAATTGCTAGTTGAATGCTGAAAAGTTTTAGGAAGAAATAGAAAAGATGATTTTATTGCTAAGTATATATGTAATATAAAATATCTTGCACTTTCTTGTTTTGTTTTGTTTTTGATTTGCCATGAGTATTTTAGCTCTGACATCTTGCTGTAGGTTTTGTTTGTGGGGACTGTTACTCAATTGGACAATTTATGTATGACTTTAATTTTAATAAAAATTTCTCTCTGAGAATGATATCTTGTTTGCCTATCTTAAATATACAGGCTAAATTTTGCTCAATTAACAATCATTGTTTCCTATTCCTTACTTTTCCCTTAGGTAAGGTTCTTTTTCAGATTTTCTTTTATAGTTATTTTAATGTCACTGCTTTACTAGAATGCCTATTATCTGGTGCTATGATTTGATCTTTTCCTATGAACTTTTTTGCAGTGATGAACTTTCCTATGAACTTTTTTGCAGTGACTTTTTCTAACATCAGTTTGTTTTCATCATTCCCTCTTTCCCTGCCCCTGGGTGCAATTTGATTGTACATGGACAACTATATTTTTTAGAACTTGACATCTCCTTTCATATGATTTTGGAAGGCTACAAGAGCTAAGATCGCTTAACATATAAAATCTTTGCCATGGTCAGAGCTTTCTTTAAGTTCAACAAACATGTTGACTAAGTATTTGCTACCCTTCTTCCCCATACCCCTGGGATGAAAACAGTTACCAACATAAGCTGGAACTGAACATTTACTGAGTATCTACTTAGTGGTAACTACTAAGAAACACATCTGCCATTTCCTTTACTCTTTATGACAAACCCATATTTGAAGTAGTAATATCCTCAGTTCACCCATGAAACAACTTTAGTATGTATCAAGTGAATCATACAAATTGCACGGGGCTGGGCATTTCCTACATGTTTCTCTATATAGTTTAAGACTCTCATAGGAAGATGTGTGCTTTAAGAGTATCAAACAGCATTTCTGACATCCTGATGTCCTTGCCCCTGCACTCTTTCTGAAATTCCATCTAAATATTGGTGGTACCTTTGATTTATTCTTTTCTCTTTGTGAAAAGAGGCTGAAATGAATCCAATTAAGAGGGATTTTTATAGATACCTGTTACTTCTTCGTATTTTCACACCTAATTTTTTTTAATAGTAGAGACTTCTAGAACTCAATATTGAGGATCCATTGGGGTTGACTTGTTTACAGGAGGGCAAAACCATTTATTAATTTAGTAAGTGTTTACAGAGAACTGAGTGTTTGTGCATGTAAAGTTATTTGTTATTTCTAATTCTTTGCTGTCTCTAAGGAGACTGGATCCCAACTGGAAAAGCCAGAGACAGACAAATTTTTCTGAAAAGAAAAGGGACATAGAAAGATGGGGGCATACGGATGAAGCTGGTAAGATGGAGGTTGGAGGGGTGCATGAGAATCTGCATTTTAACAAGGTCCATAGGTGATTCATCAGGCCATAATAGTTTGAGAAGCATTGCCTAAGGCAATTTTAGGCTCTCAGGTGGATTAAAAATACCAAAGACCGCCTTTACTGGTTTGAGCTTGCTTGTAATCGCGATGAGCTGAAAGCACATGAACTGGCAATTAACCAAAGGCGGTAAGAGTTCAGCTGTAAGCCAGTGGTACCAGCAGAAAGGCTGTAAGTGTTGGGAGGAAAGAGCAATCACAGCCAATTAGGTCCACCGGGAAGATTTCAAGCTGGCCGCCTGCAGGCATTTTAAGTTCTTTGAACTTGCACTTGCACTGACCCCTGCTGCCATAGGGGCCAGTGTGGGATAGTAAAATCCAGATTGGGTCTCCTCCCATTGTTCCTTTCAGTAGTCCCGTGACCTTGAGAAATCAGTGACTCATCTCCCTGAGCCTCGGTTTCCTCCTGGAAGACTAAAATAAAACAACTCCTTCCTCACAGATTTGTGGTAAGGATTGAAAGCAAAGTAAGTAAAACATCTAACACATATTAGGTACTCAGTTTCTTCACTCAGCGCTCTAATTCACAGTTACCTAATTCATACTAGCAATGGAGAAAACTATACTTTTATTGGCGCTCAAAGATTGTTAACATGTTATGTTGAAGCAGGTAAGTTTTGGAAGAAGTTGTGGGCAGCGGCTAGCTTGACTGACAGCGAAGTTTTCCAGAGGGTGGTGCTCTTAAGTGGTTTCTCCCGCTGGGAGCTCAGCAGCGAGAGAGGTTCAGCCCCGTGCTTATAGCGACTGTAGGAACTCAGAAGCTGGCTTCAGCGTCCTGTGATTTTCTTGCCTTTCCAGGCAGGGATAAGCCCAAAAGCATGTTGCAGCATGGCAACCCCTGAGGCTCAGCTTTCCAGAGGTGGTTCTCCAGCTTTGTCGGCAGAGTAGAATCACCCAGGGGTTTGTAAGAAGCACCCGTTCCCAGGGCCCACCTGAGGGCAGCTGAAAAGAATCTCTGGGGTGGTATTTTAAGAAAGCACTCCAGGTGATTTTAAGGTGTTGCCAAGGTTGAGAACCACGATGAACTGTGCTTTACAGACTTAGTACCACTGTGAATCATCCATTACAGGCTTAGTACTTAAGTGCTGGTAAGTGAGGACTTCGTGCCAAGGCTGTGGCTCCTCTGGCTGTCAACACGCTCCCGTGGGTCTCCTGGCTCCTAAGAGAGATTTCAGTTTAATCTGTTTTGGAGTTTGACAGCTGAAAAACAAAACAAAACTGAAATAAAAGCTGAGTTTTACATATCCAGATGTTATACTCTTTTTTTTCTCCCAGTTTTAAGTGGGATGTTTGGATCCTGGCTGGTTTCATTCTGTATACTCTGCAACATTTGAAATACTTGGTAATAAAGAGTTTATTTGCTTAGAAATTTGCTTGCATTTCTATTTCCTATTTATCTCCTTGTAATAGAGAAATCGCTCATTCTCAGTCTGCTGGGGGAGATGTTGATTCTTTTACCCAATGTGTTTTCTAAATTTTTGTTGATCTTGATCGGCTATTTTTACCAAAATTTATCAGCAAAGACACTTAAGATCAAAGCACGTTTAACTAAGGCAGGTTACATGCACTGTTTGATGTCAGTGTGGCTTCAAGCTCCTTCTAAAACCTAAAGCTGGAGCAACAAAAAACATGTTTGAATTCATGTATAGTGAATGGGGATAATTAAGAGTAACTTCCTCTCAGGGTTAAACCAGTTAATATTTACAAGTGTTACGAGCAGTGTTGGTGCCTAGTAAGCATTGGCTTATTTTATTATTCTAGGAAGCGGGGTCAGAGAGAAACAGATGTGTTGGGAAATAGGGGCACAGGTTAGTTGGCTGTGGTAGTGAAAGTCTTTACTTTTCTATCTATGAAAATTTGAAACTTGGGGAACAAGTAAAATAATTACACATTTTACAGTTTATACAGATGATTGAAAGTGTTTGTGATATTCTGACATGTTTCTGATAGTTCTATGTTTTTTCCCCAGGAAGAAGTTGTGTGACTTAGAGTGGCCTGGGCAGTACTGTCAGTGCTATGAATAATAAGGAGGTTTTTATTTTTTAATGTCTGTAGAACTTTATGAAGACAGAGAAATCAGTTGAAATAACTGAAGCATCCTTAGAGAATGAGAATTGTATACATTTTTGATCTGTTACTGTTTTATGTAATTTTCTCTGACATAATTTTATCTTCAGAACAGACCTTCAATCTCCTCACTTTGTTTCTGACACTGCTAACAATCCTAGTTCTACCCTCTACTTCTCTTCAACTCTACTATTATCACAGTAATTTCTTGTTTCTACTATTCACCAAATAACAAAGTAATCTTTTACAGCACAAATTGAATCATGTGGCTTCTACACTTAAACTCATTCCATTTCTTCCTATTGATCTTTGAGAAAAAGAATCAGACCTCCTTAGCATGGCCTTCAAGGCCCTGCATGATCTGGTTTCAGCCTCCTTTTTTTCAGTCCTACTTTTGACATTCTCAGCATTCCACCATTCTGTTCCTCAGTTCTTAGATGCCAAACCTCTTCTCCAGGCCTTGGTAGGTGCACTTCTCTTGGCCTGGAATCTTCCTTCCTCTTGCCTCCAACTCCTTGCCTGTCCCACTCTTCAAATGGGGCCCTTTCTCCTCTTTCAGATCTCACTTTGCATGCCTTCTCTTCAGAGACGCTCTTCCTGGTCAACCTATGGAAGGATCCAACCTATTCTAAACACCTGTTCACTGTTATTTTCCACTCCTGCATCATGTTTCTTTTCTTTTTAAAAAAATTAATTAATTTATTTTTGTTAAAGTATAGTTGATTTACAATGTTGTGTTAGTTTCAGGTGTACAGCAAAGTGATTCAGTTGTACATACATATATATCTATTTTTTTTCAGATTCTTTTCCCTTATAGGTTATTACAAAATATTGAGTATAGTTCCCTGTGCTATTCAGTAGGTTCTTGTTGGTTATCTATTTTATATATGGTAGTTTGTATATGTAAATCCCAAACTCCTAATTTATCCCTCCCCCAACTTTCCACTTTGGTAACCATAAATATATTTTCTATGTCTGTGGGTCTGTTTCTGTTTTGTAAATAATTTCACTTGTATCATTTTTTTTTTAGATTCTGCATGTAAGTGGTATCAGATGATATTTGGCTTTCTCTGTCTGGCTTACTTCACTTGGTATGATAATCTCTAGGTCCATCCATCTTGCTGCAAATGGCATTATTTCATTCTTTTTTATGGCTGAGTAATATTCCGTTGTATAAATATGCCATATCTTCTTTAGACATTCATCTGTCAATGGACAATGGACATTTGCTTCCATGTCTTGGCTATTGTAAATAGTGCTGCAATGAACATTGGGGTGCACATATCTTTTTGAATTATGGTTTTCTCTGGATATATGCCCAGGAGTGGGATTGCTGTGTCATATGGTAATTCTATTTTTAGTTTTTCAAGGAACCTCCATCCCATTCTCCATAGCGGCTGTACCAATTTACATTCCCACCAACAGTGTAGGAGGGTTCCCTTTCCTCCACACCCTCTCCAACATTTATTATTTGTAAACTTTATGATGATGGTCATTCTGACTGGTGCGAGGTGATATACCTTATTGTAGTTTTGATTTGCATTTCTCTGATAATTAACAACATGGAACATCTTTTCATGTGATTTTTGTCCATCTATATGTCTTCTTTGGATAAATGTCTATTTAAATCTTCTGCACATTGATTGGGCTATTTGCTTTTTTGATATTGAGCTGTATCAGCTGTTTGTATATTTTGGCAATTAATCCCTTGTTGGTTGCATTGTTTGCAAATATTTTCTCGCATTCTGTGGGTTGTCTTTTTGTTTCATTTATGGTTTCCTTTGCTGTGCAAAAGCTTTCAAGTTTAATTAGGTCCCATTTCTTTATTTTTGTTTTTTTCTATTACTCTAGGAGAGGAATCCAAAAAGATATTGCTGCAATTTATGTCACAGAGTGTTCTGGGTATGTTTTCCTCTACGAGTTTTCTAGTATCTGGTCATACATTTAGGTCTTTAATCCATTTTGAGTTTATTTTTGTGTGTGGTGTTAGAGAATGTTCTAATTTCATTCTTTTACATGTAGCTCTCCAGTTTTCTCAGGACCACTTATTGAAGAGACTGTCTTTTCTCCATTGTATATTCTTGCCTCCTTTATAAAAAATAAGGTAACCATATGTGTGTGGGTTTATCTCTGGGCTTTCTATCCTGTTCCATGGATCTATATTTCAGTTTTTGTGCCAGTACCATACTGTCTTGATTACTGTCCCAGCTTTGTAGTATAGTCTGAAGTCTGGGAACCTGATTCCTCCAGCTCTGTTTTTCTTTCTAAGATTGCTTTGGCTATTCAGGGTCTTTGTGTTTCCATACAAATTGTGAAATTTTTTGTTCTAGTTCTGGGAAAATGCCAAGGGTAGTTTGATAGGGATTGCATTGAATCTGTAGATTGCTTTGGGTAGTAGAGTCATTTTCACAATGTTGATTCTTCCAATTGAAGAACATGGTATATCTCTCCATCTATTTGTATCATCTTTAATTTCTTTCATCAGTGTCCTGTAATTTTCTGCATACAGCTCTTTTGTCTCCCTAGGTAAGTTTATTCCTAGGTATTTTATTATTTTTGTTACAATGGTAAATGGGAGTGTTTCCATAATTTCTCTTTCAGATTTTTCATCATTAGTGTATAGGAATGCAAGAGATTTCTGTGCATTAATTTTGTATCCTGCTACTTTACCAAATTCATTGATTAGCTCTAGTAGTTTTCTGGTGGCATCTTTAGGATTCTCTATGTATATTATCATGTTATCTGCAAACAGTGACAGTTTTACTTCTTCTTTTCCAATTTGGATTCCTTTTATTTCTTTTTCTTCTCTGATTGCTGTGGCTAGGACTTCCAAAACTATGTTGAATAATAGTGGTGGGAGTGGACATCCTTGTCTCATTCCTGATCTTAGAGGAAATGCTTTCAGTTTTTCACCACTGAGAATGATGTTTGCTGTGGGTTTGTGGTATGTGGCCTTTATTATGTTGAGGTAGGTTCCATCTATGACCACTTTCTGGAGAGTTTTTATCATAAATGTGTGTTGAATATTGTCAAAAGCTTTTCCTGCATCTATTGAGATGATCATATGGTTTTTATTCTTCAGTTTTTTCATATGGTGTATCACATTGATTGATGTGCGTATATTGAAGAATCCTTGCATCCCTGGGATAAATCCCACTTGATCATGGTGTATTATCCTTTGAATGTGTTGTTGGATTCTGTTTGCTAGTATTTTGTTGAGGATTTTTTTTTTTTTTTTTTTTTTTTTGTGGTACGCAGGCCTCTCACTGTTGTGGCCTCTCCCATTGCAGAGCACAGGCTCCGGAAGCACAGGCTCAGTGGCCATGGCTCACGGGCCTAGTGCTCTGCGGCATGTGGGATCTTCCCGGACCAGGGCACGAACCCGTGTCCCCTGCATTGGCAGGTGGATTCTCAACCACTGCACCACCAGGGAAGCCCTTGTTGAGGATTTTTGCATCTATATTCATCAGTGATATTGGTCTGTAATTTTATTTTTTTGTAGTATCTTTTTCTGGTTTTGGTATCAGGGTCATGGTGCCCTCATAGAATAAGTTTGGGAGTGTTCCTTCCTCTGCTATATTTTGGAAGAGTTTGAGAAGGATAGGTGTTAGCTCTTCTCTAAATATTTGATAGAATTCACCTGTGAAGCCATCTGGTCCTGGACTTTTATTTGTTGGAAGATTTTTAATCACAGTCTAAATTTCAGTGCTTGTGATTGGTCTCTTTATATTTTCTATTTCTTCCTGGTTCAGTCTCAGAAGGTTGTGCTTTTCTAAGAATCTGTCCATTTCTTCCAGGTTGTCCAGTTTATTGGCATATAGTTGCTTGTAGTAATCTCTCATGATCCTTTGTGTTTTTGCAGTGTCAGTTGTTACTTCTCCTTTTTCATTTCTAATTCTAATGATTTGAGTCTTTTCCCTTTAATTCCTGATGAGTCTGGCTAAAGGCTTATAAATTTTGTTTATCTTCTCAAAGAACCAGCTTTTAGTTTTATTGATCTTTGCTATCGTTTCCTTCATTTCTTTTTCATTTATTTCTGATCTGATCTTTATGATTTCTTTCCTTGTGCTAACTTTGGGGGTTTTTGATTCTTCTTTTTCTATTTGCTTTAGGTGTAAGGTTAGGTTGTTTATTTGAGATGTTTCTTGTTTCTTAAGGTAGGATTGTATTGCAATAAACTTCCCTGTTAGAACTGGTTTTGCTGCATCCCATAGGTTTTGGGTCATCGTGTTTTCATTGTCATTTGTTTCTAGGTATTTTTTGGTTTCCTCTTTGATTTCTTCAGTGATCCCTTGGTTATTAAGTAGAGTATTGTTTAGCCTCCATGTGTTTGTATTTTTTATAGGTTTTTTCCTGTAATTGATATCTAGTCTCATAGCATTGTGGTTGGAAAAGATACTTGATACAATTTCACTTTTCTTAAATTTACCAAGGCTTGATTTGTGAACCAAGATATGATCTATCCTGGAGAATGTTCCATGAGCCCTTGAGAATAAATTGTATTCTGTTGTTTTTGGATGGAATGTCCTATAAATATCAATTAAGTCCATCTTGTTTAGTGTATCATTTAAAGCTTGTGTTTCCGTAGTTATTTTCATTTTGGATGATCTGTCCATTGGTGAAAGTGGGGTGTTAAAGTCCCCTACTATGATTGTGTTACTGTCGATTTCCCCTTTTATGGCTGTTAGTACTTCCCTTATGTATTGAGGTGCTCCTATGTTGGGCGCATAAATATTTAAATTGTTGTATCTTCTTCTTGGATTGATCCCTTGATCACTATGTAGTGTCCTTCTTTGTCTCTTCTAATAGTCTCTGTTTTAAAGTCTATTTTGTCTGATATGAGAATTGCTACTACAGCTTTCTTTTGATTTTCATTTGCATGGAATATTTTTTTCCATCCCTTCACTTTCAGTCTGTGTGTGTCCCTAGGTCTGAAGTGGGTCTCTTGTAGACAGCATATATACAGGTCTTGTTTTTGTATTCATTCAGCCAGTCTATGTCCTTTGGTTGCAGCATTTAATCCATTTACATTTAAGGTAATTATCGATATGTATGATCCTATTACCATTTTCTTAATTGTTTTGTGTTTGTTATTGTAGGTCTTTTCCTTGTCTTGTGTTTCCTGCCTAGAGAAGTTCCTTTAGCATTTGTTGTAAAGATGGTTTGGTGGTGCTGGATTTCCTTAAGTTTTGCTTCTCTGTAAAGGTTTTAATTTCTCCATCAAATCTGAGTGAGATCCTTGCTGGGTAGAGTAATCTTTATTGTAGGTTTTTCTCTTTCATTACTTTAAATATGTCCTGCCACTCCCTTCTGGCTTGCAGAGTTTCTGCTGAAAGATCATCTGTTAACCTTATTGAGTTTCCCTTGTATGCTTTTTCTTGTTTTTCCTTTGCTGCTTTTAATATTTTTTCTTTGTATTTAATTTTTGATAGTTTGATTAATATGTGTCTTGGCGTGTTTCTCCTTGGATTTATCCTGTATGGGACTCTCTGCACTTCCTGCACTTGATTACCTACTTCCTTTCCCATATTAGCAAAGTTTTCAACTATAATCTCTTCAAATATATTCTCAGTCCCTTTCCTTTTCTCTTCTTCCTCTGGGACTCCTATAATTCGAATGTTGGTGCGTTTAATATTGTCCCAGAGGTCTCTGAGACTGTCCTCAATTCTTTTCATTCTTTTTTCTTTATTATGCTCTGCAGTAGTTATTTCCACTATTTTATCTTCCAGGTCACTTATCCTTTCTTCTGCTTCAGTTATTCTGCTATTGTTCCCTTCTAGAGAAGTTTTAATTTCATTTATTGTGTTGTTCATCATTGTTTGTTTGCTCTTTAGTTCTTCTAGGTCCTTGTTAAATGTTTCTTTGTTTTCTCCATTCTATTTCCAAGATTTTGGATCATCTTTACTATCATTATTCTGAATTCTTTTTCAGGGAGACTGCCTATTTCCTTTTCATTTTTTAGGTCTGGTGGGTTTTTACCTTGCTCCTTCATCTGCTGTGTGTTTCTTTGTCTTCTCAGTTTTCTTATGTTACTCTGTTTGGGGTCTTCTTTTCTCAGGCTGCAGGTTTGTAGTTCCCGTTGTTTTTGGTGTTTGCCGCCAGTGGCTAAGGTTGGTTCAGTGGGTTGTGTAGGCTTCCTGCTGGAGGGGACTAGTGCCTGTGTTCTCTTGGATGAGGCTGGATCTTGTCTTTCTGGTAGGCAAGTCCACATCTGGTGGTGTGTTTTGGGGTGTCTGTGACCTTATTATGATTTTAGGCAGCCTCTCTGCTAATGAATGGGTTTGTGTTCCTGTCTTGGTAGTTGTTTGGCATAGGCTGTTCAGAAGTGTAGCTTGCTGGTTGTTGAGTGGAGCTGGGTCTTGGTGTTGAGGTGGAGATCTCTGGGAGATTTTCGCTGTTTGATATTACACACTCACAAAAAGTGAAATAGAGAAAAAATATATATATATCATTGCTCCCAAAGTCCACCTTTTAATTTGGGTTGATTTGTGGTCTATTCAGGTATTTCAGAGATGCAGTGTACATCAAGGTGACTGTGGAGATTTAATCCAGTGCTCCTGAGGAGGCTGGGGGAGATTTCCCTTTATCTTCTTTATGTTCACAGCTCCTGGGATTCAGGTTTTGATTTGGCCCCGCCTCTGTGTGTAGGTCGCCTGAGGGTGTCTTTTCTTTGCTTAGACAGGACGGGGTTAAAGGAACAGCTTATTCGGGGCCTCTGGCTCACTCAGGCTGGGGGCATGTAGGGGTACAGAGTGAGGGGGAGCCTGCAGTGGCAGAGGCCGATGTGACGTTGCACCAGCCTGAGGCATGCCGTGTGTTCTCCTGGGGAAGTTGTCTCTGGCTCATGGGACCCTGGCAGTGGCGGGCTGCACAGGCTCCCTGGGGAGAGGTGTGGATAGTGACATGTACTTGCACACAGGCTTCTTGGTGGCTGCAGCAGCAGCCTTAGTGTCTCATGCCCATCTCTGGGGTCCGTGCTGATAGCCATGGCTTGCGCCCGTTTCTGGAGCTCGTTTAAATGGTGCTCTTAATCCCCTCTCCTCGCACACTGCAAAACAAAGAGGCAAGAAAAAGTCTCTTGCCTCTTCGGCAGTTCCAGACTTTTTCCCAGACTCCCTCCTGGCTAACTCTGGTGCATCAGCCCCCTTCAGGCTGTGTTCATGCAGCCAACCCCATTCCCCTCCCTGGGATCTCACCAAAGCCGGAGCCTCAGCTCCCAGCCCTGCCTGCCCCAGCGGGTGAGCAGGCAAGCCTCTCGGGCTGGTGAGTGCTGGTCAGCACTGATCCTCTGTGCGGGAATCTCTCTGCTTTGCCCTCCGCACCCCTGTTGCTGCGCTCTCCCCTGTGGCTCCGAATCTTGCCCCCCTCTGCCACCCGCAGTCTCTGCCCACGAAGGGACTTCCTTTTGTGTGGAAACCTTTCCTCCTTCACAGCTCCCTCCCACTGGTGCAAGTCCCATCCCTATTCTTTTGTCACTGTTTTTTCTTTTGCCCTACCCAGGTACATGGGGAGTTTCTTGCCTTTTGGGAGGTCTGAGGTCTTCTGCCAGCGTTCAGTAGGTGTTCTGTAGGAGTTGTTCCACATGTAGTTGTATTTCTTACTTATTTGTGGGGAGGAAGGTGACCTCCACGTCTTACTCTTCCACCATCTTGAAGCTATTCTGTTTAATGAAGTCGTATCTCTCATGGCACTCCATCATCACCAATACAACCAGAAAGTGCAAATGAAAATGACTGGTATTATCAAGTCTGGCAAGAATGTGTATAATCCTTGAATCTCATTCACTGCTGCTGAGGATGAAAATTCATACAAATGTTTTGAAAATATTTAGAAGTATGTGGCTGTAGGTAGGAGGCCTCAGTTCCTTGCCACATGGATCTCTCCTTAGGGCTGCTTGAGGGTTCTCATGACATGGCAGCTGGCTTACCCCAGGATGAGAGATCCAGCCCACGGTCCCCAGGACTGTCACGGCTTTAGTTGCTGGGGCCCCTCTTGAGCCAGCAGCTTCAGTGAGGCCGCCCTCCTCTTGGGCTCTGGGGCAGTTCAGTGACAGCGGAGGGAAGAGACCCTGAGCCAGGAGTTCCCATCTTCCTTTTATTACCCAAGTGATAAATGGTGTCAAACACAAGCTACTTGACAAGGTACTAAAATGATAATAATTCTTTAGATCTTTTGGGTATTTTACAAAGGGTAAATTTTTTCCATTTCATTTTATTTTTTAAAATTTGATTTTTACTAAGTTTATATTGAAATCTGAGCTAGTTTCATTAAATACCATAGAAAGTACTGTCAAAATACAAAGTACATGTTTTCAGATACCTTCCATTTTTATTTTATTTTAGAGAAATAGGTCATACACAAAAAGAAATATTTAACATGTTTGTATACCTTTAAAATAGCAAAATGAACAATGAGATTCATTAGTAAATAAAACAAAACATTAATTTTGAATACCCTTGTATGTCCTCTATAATTTCATCCCTTTCCTCTCCCCTCCAAAAGGGAACTTCAATTCAGAATTTTGTTTACTGTTTGCTTATTTTTTAAAATGTTTTTTATCACACAGGTATGTTTATCTAAGTAATAGATTGTTTAATTTTGTTTTTGACCTTTATATATATGGAATCATACTGTGTATATTCTTATGTGTCTAGTTCTTTTCACTCAACAGAACTCTTGACATTCATGTCTTGATAAATGTCATATAGTTCATCCAGTTTTACTGTGGTACAGTATTCCATCACATGACTACAACACCTGATTTTTTTTTTTTCCATTCTACTCTACTTGGACAATTGGGTTGTTTTCAGTTTTTTGATTTTATAATAAAATATTTGATAATATTGCTATATTTTTAGGTATATCTCTTGGAAGACATATGTGAATTTCCCTAAGATGTATACTCATATAGAATTGAAGAGTCATGAAAAATGCATATATTCAACTTTACAAGAGAATGCCTGATTATTTTGCAAGTTGTACCAATTTAAACTCACTAATGATGTCTCAGATTTTATTTTTGTTTTACATCTTAGTCAATACTTTTAAATTTTTATAAATCTCATGAGAAATAAAATGATATATCACTGTGTTTTTACTTTGCTTTCTCTTGATTAATATTGTTTGAATATCTTTTCATATGTTTAATGGCCTCTCATGTTTCCTTTTCTGTAAAATTTCTGTTGATGTATTCTGACCATTTTTATAAAGGATTATTTATCTTTTTCTTATTGTTTTGTAGGACTTACTAATATATTCTGGATACAAACATTTTAGCAGTTATATATGTTGCAAATATCTTCTTGGAAAGTGTGGCTTTTTACTACCTTTATTGTGTGTGTGTGTGCGTGTGTGTGCATTTGTGTATGTATGTATGTATGTGAGATTTCATGAATAAAAGTCTTTAAGTGTAGTTGAATTCATCTTTTTCTTTATAATTTTTACTTTTTGAGTTATTTAAAAGAAATTCTTTCTTATACTGAAGTCATCAAGTTATTCCCTGATATTTTTTCCTGAAAGTTGTACATTTCTTAGTCCTTGGTCCATCTGGAATTGATTTTTGTGAATAGTGAAGTGGGTATTTCAATCCATTTTTCCCATAAGAGTAACAATTTTCCCAGCTTTTCTGTTCAGTCCATTCTTTGCCTAATTAGCTCTAATGATAGCTCTATGTTATATTAAGTTTTTATGTATGCATGGTCTATTTCTGGGTTCTCTACTCTATTCAATGGTTTGTCTATCCCTGTGTCAGTACTTTGGTGCCTAAATTACTCTATAATTAAACCAATACCCAGAAGAACAAATACCTCTGATCTTATTTTTCCTCTGCCTCAGGAGTGTTTTAGTTATTCTTAGACCATTGATCTTCCACATAAATTTCAGAATCAGGTTGGCAAGTTCCACAAAATATATTATTAGGATTTTTATTGCAATTGCATTGAACCTACAGAACATTTTGGAAAGAATGATAGCTTTACAATATTGTTTATTTCTGTCCATGAATATGATATATCTCTCTATTTAAGTCTTTAATATTTTAAAGAGTTTTTATGGTTTTCTAAATAAAGGTCTTACACAGCTTTCGTTAGATTTATTACTAAGCATCTCACTTTTATGTTGTAATTTTAAATGACATTGCTTTAAAAGCAGATTTTTCTAACTTCTACTGATTTACTGAGATACAATAGGATTTTACATAATGATTTTATATCCATCGATCTTGTTAAACTCTCTTAATATTTCCCATATGTTATCTGTACATTCTTTGGGGTTTACATGCAGGCAGTCATCTGGTACTGAGTTTTGTTTCTTCCTTTACGATCTTTGTTTTAATTTCCTTATGTTTCTATTTTGCTTGCTAGGAGGGTATTGTTTAGTTGTTAGGAGCACAGGTTCTGGAGTCAGTTTGTCTGTGCCAACCCACCTCTGCTATTAACTTGCTATCTAACCTTGGACAAGCTATAAAACCTGAGTTTTCTCATCTGCAAAAGTGGATGAAGGTACATCTATCTCATAGGATGTTGTGTGGATTAAATAAATTAATTCCTGTAAGGTGCTTAAATCAGTGCCTTGTGTGATAATGTTCTAATAAATGTTCAATGTAATTATTAGACCCTCTGATATAATGTTGAAATAGCATGTACTGGGTTTTTTTTTTATTTAATCCAGTTTGAAAATATTTGTCTTTTAACTGTAGAGTTTTTTTCAAAGTTTTAAAAAACTCTGTGAAGTGAGGAAGTTATATATTGCATTTCTCTTCTTTTAGTGAGTTCACTAATGATTTTAAAGTTCCTTTGTAACTTAGCCAAGTCTAAAGTTAATATCATTATTTTTCTCCTAGGAAGCATTCTTGTTAATAGCTTGCTAGTGTTATGCCATTGAGGTATGCTAGTTTTACTTTGCTTTTACAAAAACCTTAAAAATAAACATTTTCCTGATTATTGTATGGTTGATATTTATGTTTACCTCATGTTTATCATTTTCTAGGCTCACGATTTCTTTTTGCATTTTAGATCTTCCTTCTGAAATAATTTTTCTTCTTTCTGTTCTTCCTTCTTTGGAAATTTCTTTGGAGTTTCTGTTGACACTAAACACTCAGTTTTTTTTTTTTTAACACAGTTTTCTTGTTCTCATAATTCTTTATTATTTTCTTTTAGCATTTTGAAATGCTAAAGCATTTCCTCTGGCTTCCATTGCGACTATTAGGGTTCTCTTTCATTCTTTTGTAATTTCTATTTATGCCATTGGTCTCTTTTTTTTCCTGCTGGTTTTTAAGATAGTCTCTTGGTCCCTGGTGTTCTGCAGTTACAATATAACATGCATTTATTTCCACTTATTTTTGTTTAAGATATGTTGTTTCTGAATCTGAGGACAAGTCTTACCAATTCTGGAAAAATTCAGTCATTTTCGCCTTGAATATTCCCTTTAGTCTATTCTTTTCATTCTTTCCACTTGAAATTCTGTACTTTCTGCATCTTTGATTATGTTAGATTCTGGGCAGTTTCTTCAGATCTATGTTCTCGTTCATTATATCACTTTTATGCTGTGTCCTATCTGCTGTTTAATCTATAATTTAATTTTTAATTTAATGTTAGATTTTTATGTCTAGTGGTCAAATTTGTGTCTTAGTGCTTCTGAAGTGCTTTGTTCCATTGGTATACTTTTAATAACTTCTTTTATTTTTAAAATGTATTAACTAATTATAACAAACTTATAGCTTTGTGAATCTTATTCTATAGTCTGTTGTTATGATTGACTTTTGCTCTTGTTACCTTGGTCCTCACATGTTTATGAATTTTGTTTCTTATCTCTATAAAATCTTTGAAGTGTGGGTTTTAAGTACCTTTTCTCTTGTAGGATTGTGTTTGTTTCAAGTGTTAGATAATACTACCAACCTGAGTCCATTTTCAAATAATTTTAGCTTGGGATATAACTTCTAGTTTTAAATGTGTGTGATATGGGCTCTATTCAGACCTAAGCAAGTATCTTCCCCATCTCAATTTGTCCAAAGGGACTTTTCTCTAGATTACTCACTGATATTGCCTTGTGAAAACCCTAGCTTCATCTGATTATCTCTGATACAAACTTTTGCATTCTTCAAACCCCAGGCTTTGCCTCCTGTCCCCTCAGTCATGGGATCCTTTACAACTTGGGATCAAAACCACCAGAGATTGTCATATGCTCTCAAAGTAATGCCTGCTCCAGAGTTTGCTTACCTCTTAGGAAACACACTTTGTACTTTTTTCCTGGCATCTGTAGATTTCCCTTAGCTTGCCATTAGCTCAACCATGTAGTTAAAATGTGGGATAAAGATTTTTAAAAAATATTTTCAGGTGTTCTGTACTAGAAGGGCTTTCTGGACATCTAGTCTGACATATTCACAGCACATTCCCAATTTCAACATTTTAACTACTTCACAGAAGTATGTTTTTAAATTAAAATAATAGTAGCTAATATTTATTTATTTTACTTAAGTATCAAGATTCTGCTAAGTGACTTACATGTGTGATCTAATTTAATGCTTACCACAATCCATCCTAGTATATACAATGGTAGTCTTTATTTTAGAGATGAGAAAACTGAGGTCTAGAAAGGTTAATATAATAGCTTCTCCCAGTTCACACTGCCTGACTGTTTGGAGCCAGACCTCAACCCAGGGTGATCTGACTCCACTGAAGGTTTTGTTCTCCTTTTCTCCCTCTTTTTATAATGAAATGTTTCAAACACTGAGAAAAGTTGAAATAACACAATTAACTTATACCTTCAACATTCCAATGTTGTAAACATTTTGTTGTATTTATTTTCTCTTTCTCTATGTACATACGTATTTTTTGCTGTTCCATTTGAAGGTAAGTTTTAGATATCATGACATTTCACTTCTCAGTATTGAGATTTCATTTGCAAAATGACCTTTTAGCTATCTTCAAAGTGGTCCCTTTGGTGAATTCTTATTGCTTTCCTGGCAATGAGGAAAATTTTTTACTTAAGAGGAAGGAATCTTTTTTCTTTGAAATTCAAGGTTTAGTAAAGTGCCTGGCGCTTAGGGGAATCAATGAATTTACCTAGGTGAATAGGAGCAGAGGTAAAAATTATCTAAGATAAAAAACATGTTTTCCAATTTAAATGGCAGGAAAAAGAAATACATTGAAGAGGCTAGTTACCTATCCTTGAGAATTATGGTATAGCATTTCAGCCTGACAAAGAATGCAGAGAAAACTTCCATGTGTATCTATGTGGAAACAGTTATTGCCCTGTCATGCACTATTTTGTCCTCTATCTAGATGGTGATCCCCTGGGGTAGGGGCTCTGTCTTCTGTTCCTGGTATAATTGAATCAATGAATCCATACCAATGTACTATTTATAGTAGATGTAATTTCTACCTTATTATTGCCACTGTTCCTGATACTGAAAACCAATTCTACTGATATTGTTACTGCTACTGAAACTATTACTATTTCTATCATCAATATCTTTCTGAGGAAGACAGAGCCAACCAAGGGATTTTATTCCCATTTTATAGTTAAGGAAGAATTGAAGCGAATTAGCTCAAACTTGAATCTAGATATTCTGTCTCCAAGTCTAATGTTTCCTCTGTGCCATTCCTTTTGATTTACCATTTGTTGAACTCTCACTATGTACCAGGAACTATTCTGCAGGTTAAAGTAGCCAAGAAACTAAGAGCAGAAACAGTGTGTTTGCAGAACTGCTGATTTCACTAATACCTGACATCCATGAAAGGGCATGACTGGTATCCTGCTTTTTAAAAAGAAGCTGTATAAGTGATTATGCACATATTAAGAGAATATGAAAATATACTTTTAGATGAATATATATTTAGATATTTATATGTATCACCTATGAAACATAAGTATTATTTATAAAATGTAATATATATATTACATATATACATATGTGTGTGTGTATATATATATATATTTATTTATATTCGTGTGTCTCAGTGTATACTGCAGTGGCTTGTGTTTAACTCTGTCTGGGAATGGGTGGGAAAATCAAGAGGTAAGGAAGCTGACGAATCAGGGAGGTCCTGGGTTTCCTGGGGCTGCTGATGAGAGATGAGGGCTAAGGAAGAGTGGGTTCATTGCCTTGAATGTCAGCTGGAGTCAAGCTCTGAGTGTTGGGATCAGTAGGTACCCGGTGTATGAGTTGATTGTCTGAGAGTATAGAACTAGGGGGTTGTTTGCACACTTTTTTTTTTTTTTTTTTTTGCGGTACACGGGCCTCTCACTGTGTGGCCTCTCCCGTTGTGGAGCACAGGCTCCGGACGCGCAGGCTCAGAGGCCATGGTTCACGGGCCCAGCCGCTCCGCGGCATGTGGGATCCTCTTGGACCAGGGCACGAACCCGTGTCCCCTGCATTGGCAGGCAGACTCTCAACCACTGCGCCACCAGAGAAGCCCTGTTTGCACACTTTTTACCTTGACCAGCTACCAGGGTCCTGCTCATATTGTAGCATGTGGAACATTTGCTAGAGATGGTACACGAAGTAGCAGGGAGTCAGTGAGCATCTGGGCTGATTGCCTTTAATAAGCTTCTGTGTTCGATTCCTGAATCTATTCCTACGTTTATACTATTTCTGCCTTTTAGGAGCCTCCTGCTAATGCACCAACTACTACTAGATTGTTCCACTCTGACCTCTGAATTGATGTTCAACTTTTTAAAGAAAAGCAAACACTGCTAATTTCATAATGAATTTCTTGTGTGACAAATTGGTGCTTGATGGTGGTGATCTGGTACATTGGTTCAACATGCTCCCCCAGAGAGGAAGGTGGAAGATTTTCCTGTTCTTAGATCTTTATACTCATATTTGGACAAGAATTTGTTATCTTTCTGGTATTCAGGAATACTTTGTCTGATGTTTACCTCCCTTATCTTCATCATCCACACATCTATTACATGGTAGCAAAGGAATACATATTTAATAACAGGTATCAAGTGTAGAAACACTACATAACTGTGGAAAATCAACTGCAAATTGGCAGTTTTATTTTATGCAACATTTGACCTTTGGGCAATAGCCATCTCTACATAATCTCCAGACTCTCCTCATTGTAAAGTGCTTTCCTAGCAAAAATATAGTAGATAATATAAATGCAATCTGAAAAAAAAAAAACTTGGTAATGTCTATAATCCTTTGTATTAGACCTCAAACTTGTTAGGGGAATATAAAATATTGGTGTAGCAAGAAGTGCATTCTTTTTTACAAATTTTACTGAAGTAGAGTTGATTTACCATGTTATGAAGAAGTGTATCTTTAATGGCATCCTTATTTTATTTTTAAGCAGAATGGAAGGAAGCAAAATGGCTCAAGCTCAGACCTTAAATGTATTAACATAGAAATACCACAGGGCATTCTAGATCCTGTACAAACAAGTCAAGCAGTAAAACATCATCACAGAAGAGTGAGGAAATGAGAAGGATTGAGAAATCTTTTATTGGGACTTTATTCATTGGGAATCTATGGACTCCATGGAGGGTAAGAATAATTGCATACTCTTTAAGAGATGGATCAGGTGGCCATCTAATGAAAGTGGCTTCTTGGGACCCGAGGTTACCAGTTCATAGAGTGAGACCAGACCACAGGCCCATCCTCGTGCTACTTTTTATAACCATCTGTCCTGTGGAAGGGAGTTAAGATGTAAGGAGGATTCACACCAAGGTTTTGGTTCTCACTGAATGCAGAGCAGAGGAGACAGGATGCTGGAGAGTGAGGGAGAGAAAATACAAACAAATAACTCTTATTTAGTGTTTGAATGTTTGAAGTCTAAGTTGGGAGCTGAGAGAGCCTAGGAATGTGGGGCTTAATGAGGAAAACTTCACATGACTCTGTGTTGCTCCTTCCCCAAGAACTGGCTGACTGTTTCACACCATAGAAGTGAAGGCACAAAGCTCAGTTTTGAATATTTGCTGTCACTTAATATTGAATAGCTCTGTGATATTGGAGGATTTCGTGAACCTCAGTTTTCTTACCAAAAAACGGGGCTACTGATATCTACCGTAGAGTTGCTTTGAAGGTTAATACATGTCCAAAAGTCTACCAGTGTCTGACAAAGGCCAGGTACATGATTCCAGTAGCTATGTTGTATTTGCAATTCTTAGTGTGTTTTGTCTCTAATATGATGAGTCCTCCTGTCAAAATCACCCCTGGCTGCTGCACAGCGAGAACAGGACAGTGTCTTACAGAAGCTCACGAACAGCCCTCCTGTGTCCCTTCCCTCCAGCTACCCAGGTGAAGTCCTCTGGGTGCAGCTGTCAGTGGAGTCCCAGGGTGACCCCAGCAGTGATGGCTGTGTCCGGGGTGCTGTCTGTGTTGCTCAGAGCGTTGCATGCCCTGGCCAGCTCACTACATTACCACCACGCCAGTTCCCCACGGAAGGGGTCCAAGGCCCCCTCTCTCACCCTGAATCTCCCTCTTACCTGGCACCCAAGCACAGTCACTCATGTTGCTAAGAAGCTAAGTTTCTTAGCTTCTGTCTTTAGCTCCTTCCTCTGCAGGTGCAGTGGTGAGTCTGTGGCTATAGCAGGAAACACACACTTCTCTGTCTCCCATGTTCATTTTCTCCCTCAGGTGCCTGGGGGAAAGCTCATGCTCACAGACCCCTTCCCAAAGGAAGTCAGCTCTCGCGAAAAGGCCCCCTGTCTGCCAAGGCTTGAATTTCAGGGTGGAAACAACTTAGCCTAGGCTCTCAATCCTAACACCTTGTTTTCTTCATTGTTCTCTCCTTGATCAAAATGACCTCATTTGTTAGTGTTCTGCTTATTTCCTATCTCTACATCTATTCTGTAAGCACCTTGAATGAAAGGACCACGTAAAAAATTTTTCTTTTAAAGTCTCTCCACTATTATGTTCTTAAGATCAAGCACAGTGTTGAATATATGAAAGTTTGGATGAACAAAGGAGCAAATCTTTCCTATCATCTGTGCCTCGGTTGGGTCACTTCCTTTTGCAGCCCAGAGGAGCTGTGCTCCCTGCAGAGCACAGGTCACACGGGCCACAGTCCCACCTCAGCTCTGATGAATCTCCTGCACCTGTGCTTGTGTGTCACCTGTGCGTGTCACATGCCCAGCGCCGCTGTAGGTGGGGGAAGGGGTGTGTGGGGTGAAGGAAGGCCCCAGGCTGAGCCGTGGAGGTTACCTTCCCTCCGTGGGAAAAGGGTAGCTAGCTTACTCCAGTGGCTTCTCTCATCTTGGCAAAGGAATGGAATCAGCTATTTCTGGAATCAATTCTAGCGCCAATCTCCACGTCTGTATTAAAAGGTTAATTGCTTTTCACCTGCACATCCCCAGTCTGGCTTCTCCAAGAAAGCAAAACAGTGTGATGAGAGCCGCCTTTCTATTCTAATATCATTTGCTGCATCAAGTGCTCAGAATCTCTTTATCTGAGGCCAAGTGCACATTCCCATTTGAGAGACAGTTGCTACCTGCAGCACAGCAAATAGTGGCGGCTGGACCACTGCTTGTTTGGAAACCCTTGAGGATATTGCTCAGTCTCTCATTTACTGTTGGCTGGTGGAGGTGACTCCATGTTTTCTAAGGGCAATCTTTAATGAGCGCTGGGTGGCTTCTGATGTTGCCCTCCCACACACTGTGGGTAAAGACAGTGCTGGGAGCCGTACATTTTCATCTGTGGAAGTATTTTGTATTGAGCCCTGTCAAAAACAACACTGCCTTTGGGACACAGAAAATCCAATTTGATAGCAGTGTTCCTGCTTTTTTCACTTGGACACATTGTATCAGTTAGGGTGTAGTCTTTGGACCTCAGCTATTTTTCAACTGGAAACTAATTTGGGACCTGGCTCTATGCTGTTAGTGATGACTTGAAAAAATATACTTACAAGTAGTCCTGTCCTAAAATGACCCGAATTAATACCTAGCATTGTAAAGGGTGGGGAGAAGAAAGGAGGAAAGTAATCAGCCCATATGCTTTCCTTGGGAACTCTCCATGTGCATAAAGCACTCAGGAATTTCATGAGGATGCTAGTCCCTCAACTGCTCCCTGCCCAAAACATCTTTCAAGAAAGAGAAAAAAAGATTTGGGGCTGACAAGGGAGGTTCAGGGGCCAGGAATTTCAACTCTCTAAACTGGAGATGAGTGTTGGGTGGGGATTGTTTTCCCAGATCAACAGAGCTCTCATCCTGCGTTTTGCAAATAGTCATTCAGATGATTTGTTCATTAATTAGTCAACATGTATTTAAGGGTTTACTGTGTGTGTCAGGCAGTGCTGAAAAGCGAACACTTGGATCTTGTCTTCAGAATCTTACAGGGGATAGAGATATGTAAGTAAACAAATACAATAAAGCAATATAGGGCTGAAATTCAGTTATGTGCAGATACAGTGTCAGCTTGGAACAATATTTCTCAACCTTGTTTTTTTTCCATTATCATCCCCCTAAAAGAGCCTTTTAAAAGACATTTTTTCCCTAATCACTTTTTCTGATATTAAATTTTTATACCAAACATATATTATATATCTGTTTATGTACCTCATAGAAGTCTCTACTTTATACAGAAAAGACTTTGTTTGGCTCTCCAAAATCAATGTTTGCATACTTGGATGTGATGTCACCCTCACTGAGAATGTACAGCCTAAAGAAAGGAGAACTCATTTCTCACTCGAGAGTCCAAGAGGACCTTATAGAAGAGCGATGTGTTACCTAAAGTATTAAAATATGCGTAGCATTCTATCAGATAGAAAAAAGAGGGACAGCAGTGTGAGAAGAGGGGGCAACATGTGCAAAAGTACAGAGGCATGAAGAGGACTGTTTAGCATGTGACATGCACAGGCAGAAATAGACCTTTTTGAGGCTGAATTCTGTTCAAGGAGCTGCTCTACCTGATTTTCCCATCATGTGCACAAAGATGTTGGTTATAAGAGACAGGTTCTGCCTAGTTTAGGTAAGTATCTATAACAATATCTGAAAATATTCTCATTCATGTGACTTTTTTTTGGACAATAAAGAATTTGTCAAGGATGTTTGAGCTCAAAATCTAGAGTAACAATTATCGTTCTTACATAAAATTCATAGAAGCGGGGGTGAGAGTGAGAGATAAATAGAGCATATAGCATGTTTAGGGCAGTGACACTATTCAGTACAATACCAAATTAATGGATACATGTCATTATACATTTGTCTAAATCCATAGACTGTGCAAAACCAAGAGTTAACCCTAATGTAAACTGTATACTCTGGGTGATAATGACTTGTCAACGTAAGTTCATCGACTGAAACAAATGTACCCCTCCAATGGGGGATGTTGATAATGGGGGGGTATATGGGAAATCTCTGTACCTGTAGATCAATTTTGTTATGAACCTAAGACTGCACCCCCCACCAAAAAAAAAAAGGTCTAGGAGGAATGGCCAAGATGGTGGAGTAGGAAGACCCTGAACTCAACTCTTCCTATGGACACACAAAAATTACAAATACTTGCAGAGCAACCACTGATGAGAAAGATGGAAAGACTAGCAGTAAAGGTCTATAACTAAAGATATAAAGAAGGAACCACAGCAAGATGGGTATGAGGTGTGGGGAAGTGGTATAGTCAATGTATACCCTGGGTGGGTGATCCATAAATGGGAGGATAATTACAATTGCAGAGGTTCTCCCTGAGGAGCTAGGGGTCTGAGCCTCACATTGGGCATTGCAACCTGGAGGGTCCTGCAACAGGAAGATGAGCCCCTAGAAAGTCTGGCTTTGAAGGCAAGGGGGACTTCCCAGAAGGCTGTGGGAAAAAGAGACTCCACTCTTAAAGCACACATACAAATCTCACAGGCTCTCACAAAATCTCAGGGACCCAGGGCAGAAGCAGTAATTTTAAAGGAACGCAGCTGCTTATCTTGGAGAGCCTCTTGGAGTGGCAAGAGGAAACTGAAGCTCACCGTGGGGTCATAGACACTGCTGGCAACCATTTCTGGAAGCTCGTTTTACTACAAGGACACTGGTCCTGGCAAGCACCATTTTGAATCCTCCCTCTAGCTTATTAGGACTGGGACCTGACCTTACCCCCCAGCCTGTCAGCACCAGTACTGGGACACTTGAGACCAAGCAGCTACCCAAGTAGGGACACAGCCCCACACACTAGCCCTGACCCTTTGCGACCAAGCTGCCTGGGAACTAGCCTTGTCCACCAGAGGGCCCAGGACCTGTCCCTGCATACCAGTGTGCCCACCAGTAGGCCAATACCAACTCTGGGAACCCCATCCCCTGCAGGACCAGTGGGCTAGCATGAGCTCTGGGACCAGCTTCACCCACCAATGGGCAGATTCCAGCCCCAAGACTCCCTGGGCCTTGGCCTCACCCAATAGTGGGCTGACACACAAATTGTGGGACCCCTAGGACCCTGCAGCCAGAGTCCCTAGGGCCCAGTTGCACCCACAAGTGGACTGGCAGTAGCCTCAGGACCACCTGGGCCTCGACCCTACCCACCAGTAGGCTGACACCAGCTTTGGGATCCCCGGGCCCTGCAGCCAGAGAACTTAGGACATGGCTCTGCCTACCAGTGGGCCAGCACTAGCCCCAGGACCTGGCCTCAACCACCAGTGGGTGGCACCAAACTTGGGATCCCCTGGGCCCCAGCCCCACCCACCAACAGGACAGCACACCAGTTCTGGGACACTTTGGTCTCCTCATCCAGCCACTTCAGGATCTGGGACCATACACCAGCATGTTGAGAGCACCTTCAGGACACCCTGAACCCTACAGCCACTCATGTCAGGAACTGGACCCACCTACCAGAGCAGAAATAAATAAAATAAAGAGTAAAAAAAAAAAGAAAAAAAATCAATGAAACTAAGAACTGGTTCTTTGAAATGATAAATGAAATTGATAAACCTTTAGCCAGACTCATAAAGACAGAAAGATAGAGGGCCCAAATAATCAGAAATGAAAAAGGAGAAGTTACAACTGACACCACAGAAATACAAAGTATCATAACAGATTATGAACAATTATAGGCAAATAAAATGGAAAACCTAGAAGAAATGGACAAATTCCTAGATATATACAATCTTCCAAGACTAAATCAGGAAGAAATAGAAAATATGAAAAGACCAATTACCAGTAATGAAATTGAATCAGTAATAAAATACTCCCAACAAATAAAAGTCCAGGACCAGATGGCTTCACAGATGAATTCTACCAAATACTTAGAGAAGACTTAACACTTATCCTCCTCAAACTAGTCCCAAAAATTGCAGAAGGAATGCTTCCAAACTCATTCTATGAGGTCAGCCTCACCCTGATAACAAAACCAGACAAAGATATCACAAAAAAAGAAAGTTACAGGCCAATATCACAGGTGAACATAGATGCAAAAATCCTCAACAAAACGTTAGTAAGCCAAATTCAAAAATACTTAAAAGTATCACACACCATGATTAAGTGGAATTTATCCCAGGGATGCAAGGAGTTTTCTATATCCACAAATCAATCAATGTGATACACCACATTAACAAATTGAAGAATAAAAATCATATGATGGTTTCAATAGAGGCAGAAAAAGCTTTTGACAAAATTCAGCATCGATTTATGATAAAAACCCTCAACAAAGTGGGTATAGAGAGAACATACCTCAACATAATAAAAGCCATATATGACAAGGCCACAGCTAACATCATACTCAATGGTGAAAAGCTGAAAGCATTTCCTCTAAGATAATGAACAAGACAAGGATTCCCACTCTCACCAATTTTATTTAACATATTATTGGAATTCCTAGCCACAGTAATCAGAGAAGGAAAAGAAATAAAAGGAATCCAAATTGGAAAGGAAGAAGTAAAACTGTCACTGTTTGCAAATGGTATGGTACTATACATAGAAAATCCTAAAGACAACACCAAAAAACAACTAGAACTAATCTATAAATTTGTAAAGTTGAAGGATAATTAATATATAGACATTAATTATACAGAAATAATATATAGAAAATTAATATATATAAATCTGTTACATTCTATACACTAACAATAAACTATCAGAGGAGAAATGGAGAAAACAATTCCATTACAATCACATCAAAAGAATAAAATATTTTGGAATAAATCTAACTAAGGAGATAAAAGACCTGTACTTGAAAAACTATAAAACACTGATGAAAGAATTTGAAGATAAAAACAGATGAAAAGATATATGGAGTTGGTGGATTGGAGGAATTAATATTGTTAAAATGACCATACTACCCAAGGCAATCTACAGATTCAATGCAATATCTATCAAAATACCAATGACATTTTTCACAGAACTAGAACAAGTAATTCTAAAATTTGTATGGAAACACATAAACCCTGAATAGCCAAAACAGTCTTGAGAAAGAATAAATTTGGAGGTACCAAGCTCCTTGATTCAAACTATACTATAAAGCTACAGTAATCAAATTAGTATGGTACTGGCACAAAACAGACAATAGATCAATGGAACAGAATAGAGACCCCAAAAATAAACCCATGCACCTATGGTCAATTAATCTATGACAAAGGAGGGAAGAATATACAATGTGGAAAAGGCATCCTTTTCAATAGTGTTGGGAAAACTAGACAGTTATATGTAAAGGAATCAAGCTGGATTATTCTCTCACATCATGCACAAAAATAAACTAAATATGGATGAAACAATTAAATGTAAGACCTAAAATTATAAAACTTCTAGAAGAAAACATAGGTAGTATCCTACCTGACTTCAGTCTCGGTAATATTCTTTTGGATTTGTCTCCCTAGGCAAGGGAAAAAAAAGTAAAAATTAAAAAAATGGGACTACATCAAACTAAAAATCTTTTGTAAAGAGAAGGAAACTATCAACAAAAAGAAAAGGCCACTGACTGAATGGGAAAATATATCTTCAAATGGTATATCTGATAAGGGGTTAATATTCAAAATATACAAAGAACTCATACAACTTATCATTAAAAAAAAAAAAAAAAAACCCAAACAGCCCTATTGAAAAATGGGCAGAGGATCTAAATAGACATTTTTACAAGGAAGATATACAGATGACCAACAGGCACATGAAACGATACTCATCATCAACAATCATTAGAGAAATGCAAATCAAAATCACAATGAGATATCACCTCACACCTGTCAGAAGGGCTGTTATCAAAAAGACAACAAAAAAATGTTGGTGAGGATGTGGAGAAAAGAGAACACTTGTTCTCTGTTGGTGGGGATGTAAGCTGGTGGAGCCACTATGGAAAACATTATGCAGATTTCTCAAAATATTAAAAATAGAACTATCTTATGATCAAGAAAATCTACTCCTGGGTAGTTATCTGAGGAAAATCAAAGCACCAATTAGAAAAGTTATATGAGCCCTTATTGTTCATTGCAGCATTATTTACAATAGCCAAAATATGGAAACAACTTAAGTGCTCATCAATAGATGAATGGATAAAGATGTGAATATATGTATAGTGGAATATATATATATATATATATATATATATATATATATATATGAAAAAAATATATTTTTACATAGTGGAATATTACTCAGCCATAAAAATGAATGAAACCTTGCCTTTTGTGAAAACATGGGTGGACCTAGAAGGTATAAATCAGACAGAGAAAGACAAATACTATATGATTTCACTTATATCTGGACTCTAAAAACAAAAAAAAATGAAGAAACATAACAAAACAGAGACAGAGTCATAGATATAGAGAACAAGCAGGCGGTGGCCGGAGGGGAGGGAGTTGTGGGGAGGAAATAAATAGATGAGGGAGATTAAGAGGTACAAACGTCCAGTTGCAAAACAAATGAGTCATGGGTATAAAATGTACAGTGTGGGGAATATAGCCAATAATTACATCATATCTTTGTATGGTGACATATTGTAACTAGACTTATAGTGATCATTTTGAAAGGTATAGAAATATTGAATGACTATATTGTATAACAGGAGCTTACATGGTATTGTAGGTCAGTTATATTCAATACTTCAAAAATAACAAACCAAACAAACTCATGGCAAAAGAGCTCAGATTTGTGGTTTTCCATGACAGGGGTTTGGAAGAGGGGGAATTAGATGAAGGTAGTCAAAAGGTACAAACTTCCAGTTATAAGATAAATAAGTACTAGGGATGTAATGTACAACATGATAAATATAATTAACACTGTTATATGTTATAATGAAAGTTATTAAAAGATTAAATTCCAAGAGCTCTCATCACAAGGGAAAATATTTTTTCTATTTCTTTAATGTTCTGTCTACATGAGAAGATGGATGTTCACTAAACTTATTGTGATAATCATCATGATGTATATAAATCAAATCAGTATGCTGTACATTTATATAGTGCTGTATATCAATTACATCTCAATAAAACTGGAAAAAAACTTTATTAAAAATCCTTAAAAAGTGTAACTGGAGTAAACCCATAATTTTGTGTGGCTAAGAGTCTAATTATGAGAAGCATGAGTTTGGGCTCTAATAGAGTTAAGTTTAGATTATGAATCCATCAATTAATTGAATGACCTTGAGTATATAGCATCCTTCAATTTCCATATGTGTAAAATGAGGGAAAATATCTATATCACAGATATAGTATGAAGACATGCTCACCCACCTATTAAAAATGCCACTTGGGAGAGGGTAGTCCAGAAAGCTTTCCATTTACCAAGGCATTAAGAGTACATTAGTGAGGGTTGAACAAGCGTCTTTGAAAAGTTTTGTTGTAGGTGTCTTTGTATATCAGAAAGAACAGTGGGAAAATTGCCACTGAAATAACTCCCTGTATTTGGTTGGGATAATAGGAATTCCAGAAGTACATTTAGAAGTCAAGGGGGACAATGGTGATCTAATGGGAATAATGGGCAGGGGTCAGATGTTGGTCAGGTGGTCAGATAAGGCAAAGTGGGTGTGGTTACTACAGTGAACAGCAGAGCTAAAATAGTAAGAGAATGGTTTGACCATATATATTTTTGGCATTGGCTAATTAATCATACTGTCTATAGGGCTGAAATAGATGGGCAAGCTACTTGATTTGTATTTTACTTGATTTGAGTAAGTGGAAGAGCTCTAGATCTTGCAAACTAGTCTGACTTTAGGCACCACAGAAGAGTGTTGCAGCCCATCAATTCTTTCCCAGATTGAGCCAGTTTATAGATCTAGCCCCTTAAATGAAGGCAAGACTGGGTCCATTTGAGGAAGAATCCTGCTACAATGCCAAAAATTATACTGTAAATCTTTTTCCTAGCCTTCCTTAAAGGGATTGTGGTTCCTTACCTCTTGTCTGTGCACTGGGAAAGGAGATCTTACTAGACTTCATGGCTCTGAACTGACACTAATTCTTGGGTATTCAAAACACCTTCATGGGGCTTCCCTGGTGGCGCAGTGGTTGAGGGTCCACCTGCCGATGCAGGGGACACGGGTTTATGCCCCGGTCCGGGAAGATCCCACATGCCGCGGAGCAGCTGGGCCCGTGAGCCATGGCCGCTGGGCCTGCACGTCCAGAGCCTGTGCTCCACAGCAGGAGGGGCCACAGCAGTGAGAGGCCCGCGTACTGCAAAAAACCCCCAACAAAACAAAACAAAACAAAAAACACCTCCATGGTCCACCTATTAGATTAAGGGCTTAAGGAGTTCATATAATTAATGGAAGTTTGGCTTGTGTCCATCTCAAAGTGACCTCGTTGGTCCCCCAACTTAGCACATGATATTTCCTCAAGTGTGGAATGTATAGTTGGAGGAGACATACTTAGCCACTGGGAGAATCCCTACACTTGTTCCCTGACTTATGGAGAGAAGGCTGGTATGGTAGGAATGTTTACATGGAAATCACTCGAATGGTTTCTACCTTCCCAAATAGCAAACTAAAAGCTATACTGCATTCCTGGAGGAATTGCAGAGATTTGTGCCATGATCTGAGGACTTGAAGAATGCAGGTGATTCCCACCACATCCTAATACAACTTACCTATTTGGCCTTTGCAGAGGACAGATAGATTTTGGATCTTAGAGAATGACAGAGAAATTTTATAAACTTAATCAACTGATAAGTCAAATTGTAACTGCTCTTCCAGATATGGCTTCATTACTGAAGAAAATCTTCTGGCATCTGGTTTGCAACTTGGGTGGGCCGTGAAACTTGGTAGGCCTACACCTACTAATGTAGGTATTGCTGTAAAGGTATTTTGTAGGTGTGATTAAAGTCCAGAACCAGTTGATTTTAAATACAGGAGATTGTTCTAGATAAACTGGGTAGGCCTGATTCAATTAGTTGGAAGGTCTTAAGAACATAACTGAGGCTTCCCTGTTGAAGAAAAATTCTTCCTGTGACAGCAGCCTGGGAGTTCTAGTCTGCCCTTCCCTACAGCCTGCCCTATGGACAACAGACTTGCCTAGCCAGCCTCTGTACTCATATAAGACAAAGCTTTCCATCAGTATCTTATTACGTATCTCCTGCTGGTTCTGTTTCTCTGGTTCAGTTCTGACTGATACAGAAATTAATGTTGTGAATCCATTGCATGTGTTAATAAATATTATCAGAAGCCATTTGCTTTCAATAGTCAAAAACAGCAATACTCCTTCAGTGTGTTTCCTCATGGTTAAAATTCTTCTCCAATTCTCTGTTATAATCCTGTCCACAGGGACCCGCTTCTTCATTCCATAAGATACCATGCAGCTCCGCTAATTTGATATCATGCTAATTGGACTAGTATGCAGAAAGTAACAACTACTCTAGACATCTTGGTAAAACATTCCAAACAGAGTGGGAAATAACTCCCCCAGCCCCCATTCAAAACAGAGAGTAGGAAATAACTGCCCCACAGCCCAAATGTAGAGGCTTATGAGAGTTCTAGGCATCTCATGGTACATTGACATATCCCTCCCAAATTGAAGGATAAGTTGATAGGGACATACCACAAAGATAGGGACATAGCACCTAGTGAGTCTCTTTGGATTTTGGAGGCAACATATACCTATACCCCATTTTGGCATGCTGTTCAGACTCATTGATCAAATAACCTGAAAAGCTATTAGTTTTGTGGAGCTCCAGACCAAGAGAAATTCTGCGGCTGCCACTTAGTCTTTACGATCTAATAGATCCATCTGATGGTGCTTGAAGTAAATGTGGCAGATAGGGATGTTCTGTGGAGCCTTTGATAGGATACTACAGGTGACTCACAACAGAGACTTTTAGAATTTCAGATCAAAGCTATGCAACCTCCTGCAGATAACTATTTTCCTTTTGAGAAACAACTGCTAGCTTGCTACTGGTCCCTACACTTGGCTATGGATCACCAAGATAATCATAATAAACTGCTTGCTGTCTGACTCAAGAAGGGATAACACTGGATGTGTACGGCAGGATTCTATTATCCACTGTAGGTGATTGATAGATATGAGATCAGGCTCCATCTTGAAAGCTCAAGTAAGCTGCATGGTTAAGTAGTCCAGCTGCCATTGGTCACTACTCCTGCCACATTGCCTCCTCCCTCTGACTGGCACTTATGGTCTCATGGGAAGTTCCCCATTAACCGATGATTGTAAATGAAAATTATGGCCTAGTTTATAGATGGTTCTGCACATTATGCTGGCATCAGCTCAAAGTAGACAATGACAGCACTAAAACCCCACTCTGGGGTATCCTTGAGGAATAGCGGTGAAGAGAAATCCCTTCAATAGGCAGATTTTTGAGAACTACCCTTGTTTTTTTCATCTTTCTTGGAAGGTGAGATGGTTAGAGGGAGGTGGAGATATACATTATTTCATGGTAAGTGGTTAAAATTTGGCTTGATGGTCAGGGACTTCAATGAGACATGATTGGAAACTAGGTAACTAGGACATCTGGGCAAAAATTTGTGGATGGATCTCTCCAAAATGTTGGAGGATTTGTGTGTTCCACGTGGATGTTCAACAAAGAAAAACCTGAGCAGAGGAGGATTTTATTTACTGGGCCTGTTTTGTGGCTGTTTCCCCAGACACCCCTAATCTTCCCAATGAACTCATGAGCAATGACCATGGTAGCAGGGGTGGAGGTTATGCACGGGTTCAGCAACACGGACTCCCACTCACCAAGACCGATTTGTCTACAGCCACTGCCTCAGTGTCCAACACGCCAACAGAAGAGACCCACACTGAGCCCCTGGTTTGTCACCATTTTCTGGGTTGATTATTCTAGACCACATCCATCTTGGAAGAGGCAGCACTTTGTTCTCATTGAAATAGACATTTGCATGTAGATTTGCCTTTCCTGCTTACAGCAATTCTGACAAATCCACCATCCATGGATTTAAAGAATACCTTATTCACTGTCTCAGTATTTCACACAACATTGCTTTTGGCAAAGCAGCTCATCTTACAGAAAATGGGCTTGTGCTCATGGAGTTCACTGATCTTACCGAGCGGGTCTTATAGGCTGGTGGGATGTCCTTTTGAAGACTCAGTTACAGCATCATCTGGGTGGTGAGAGCTTGGAGGGCGGGGATGTGGAATATGCTCTGAATTGTTGAAGAATATATGGTGCTGTTTCTCCCATTCAATATTATGAGAGAGTTTGTTTGTTTCTTTATTGTCAGTTACCTGGCAATTTAGTGTTTCTCATGCCAGTAAAAAGAAAAACAGGCAAAAAAGTTCTTACTGTATTAGGGTAATTTATCCTGACTGTCTAGAAAATAGCTCTTACAAAATTAGGTCAGGGAAGAGTATATGTAGAATGCTGAAGATCCATGGAGCACCTTTTAATACTCTCAGGTTCTGTGATAAAAGTAGTAGAAAACCACCCCAAACTTGCAGGGCCTTCAGAAATGAAGGTTTGTGTCACTCCACAGGCAAGGAACCATGATGAGCTGAAGTAGTTGGCGAGGACAGAGTTCGTATAGA
This sequence comes from Delphinus delphis, assembly GCF_949987515.2. Lineage (NCBI taxonomy): Eukaryota > Metazoa > Chordata > Mammalia > Artiodactyla > Delphinidae > Delphinus > Delphinus delphis. Next base: position 33,176,739 of record NC_082700.1, read on the forward strand.
ATAGGTAGTAGAGGAAGGACACTATAAACACTGATATGACTATGGGACTGGTTATAGAATTTGTAGAGTTATGTATTTTCTTATTTTTATATGAATATATTTATATATACAATTAAATAATTTCTTCCCTTCTACTTGGTGATTGATTACTGTAGCAACTTCTTCTTCTACTCCTATTAACTAATGTAAGATTTTCCTACTAACTAATATAAGATTAATAGCGGTAACTTTTTTTTTTTTTTTGCGGTACGCAGGCCTCTCACTGTTGTGGTCTCTCCCGTTGCGGAGCACAGGCTCCGGACGCACAGGCTCAGCGGCCATGGCTCACGGGCCCAGCCGCTCTGTGGCAAGTGGGATCTTCCTGGACCGGAGCACGAACCCGTGTCCCCTGCATTGCAGGCGGACTCTCAACCACTGCGCCACCAGGGAAGCCCAGTGGTTACTTTTATATCTCATTATTTAACTTACAAGATACCGAGTGAGAGTGTGACTCAGGTGGAAGAGAAATGGGTTTTACCTGAAGATGGATTAAGTATATGTATTCTCTCTGGGGAAGAGGGTTAGCAGTTTTTGGTTGTGGAATAGTTGTCTCGTATTAAGCAGAAGCATCATTTGGCCATTATCTTTATTTGAAAGTTAAGCATGGTTAAAAGTGGTATATGTGGATGCTGAGTTGAAAGGGCTGGAAAGTCCTGGATTGTGCTCTTATCAATTTAGGAGCCACATTTTCTAGAATCCCTTGTATGACTAGATTAGAAGTGGCCAAAAGAGGAACTTGCACAAGATTTAGTAGGCAGGAATGAATCAGAGACCATTACAATTGGAAGGCTGTAGTGCTCAGATACTGTGATGCTCAGATGTGGAGGTGCCTGCTGGGTCTTAGCTGGTCTTCACTCTCCTCTGTTCCACATCCAGCTTGTCTTCCTAACTGCTGGCCCTGCTGCCCAAAAGTGGCCCCAGGCCAACTACCAGATGCTTGGCTGCGAACCCACACAGGTGGTAGTGACACAGAAACATTCACTTCCCATAGATCTCTTCATGGGCTCCTTTGTGGTTCTAATTTGGCAGGGGGAATGCTTGCCTTCTTGGATTCCCCTGCAAGCTCCAAATTATCCACCCATACCAGCTAAGCAGGCTGACTAGTAACTCTTGCTTTGGTCCTGCAAATTTCCCTTAGCACCTTCTACATAAGTGTAACTTCTAATTTCTATAACAAATTCTTGATTCCCATATTAGTCATCATGTCTCTGCTTCACTGACTGAATCCTGAATGATTCTCTTCGAGGACATTCGCATTGCAATTGCCCCCTCTCTCTTGGCATCAAAAACTATCTCCTCTTTAGAAGACCATTTCGACCAGACAAGCAAAGTAGTTTTCTTCCATTTCTTCCATTTAACAGACAGTCTTAATTCCACACCCTTTTCGTCCACAACCATATTTATTTGCTCCCAGTTATTAGCGAAACTCCTTAAGACATTTTGTCTATCGTCAAATGTGTCCAATTCCTATCCTTTCTTTTCTTTGGAATTCATTTTAGTCCAGTTTCTCCCCAACATCTTCCACTGAAATTGATCTTCTCAAGTTCCCCAATGACTCCCCCATTGCTAATTTCAACAGGAAATTATAATCCCTCATATTACTTTACCCATTGATTTATCATTTGTTCCTTCTTGCAACACTTTCTTCATTTGGCCAAGGTCTCTCTGTCTCTATCTCTCTTTGTCTAAAACATAGACTGTTTCTTTTCCATCTGGTTTTCTGTTCCTTATCTTTCCAGATTTTATTGGTGGGGTGTCCCTGGATTCAGTTGTTGAATTCTTTCAGTCCTTTTTACCCCCACTTCTTAGGTGAGTACATCTAGTCTAATGGCTTTCTTTACTTTCTGTGTGCTTATGTTGCCAAAGTTTAATCCTCCAGCTCAGGCCTCAATTCTCCAGAATCCTTTCTCTAGGAGGTCGCTTGACATCTTAATTTGAATGTCTGACAAGGGCTTAAACTTTTGTCCAAAACCAAATTTCTCATCTTTCCTCCCATCCCCTAAACTGTTCCTTCCACAACATTTTCCTTTTCAGACTTTCAGATGCTCAGCCCCAAAATATGGAGTTGTCTTTGTCTTTGTTCCTTTGCATTTCATCCCAAAGGCATCGGCAAATTCTGTTGACTTTACCTTCAAAATACATGGAGAAGCCAAGCTCTTCTCACTACTGCTCCCAAGTTGGTCTAAATGGTCACCATATCTTGCCTCGGAAATTTCCATCAGCTCATAGGTATAATTATTCTTCTTGGTTCTGCTCTTCCCCCTCTCCTGATCTATTCTCAGGGTAGCAGCTAGAGAGAGCCTTTTAAAATGCAAGTTGAATCAAGTCAGTCTTCTGCTCCAGATTTTCCAGTAGCTTCTCATCTCATTCAGAGTAAGGCCCAAAATCTTTACAAAGTCCTACAAAATCTACTTTGTCTACCATTCTGCCCTAAAACCCCTGGTTCATTCCATTATAGCAACACTGGGCTTCATGTCATGTTTTGGAAAATGCTAAGCATACTGTTGTCTCAGGGAGTTCATACTTGCTCCTTCTTGGAATTCTCTTTCCCAGATATTAACACTGCTCACTGTCCCTCCTTCAGGTCTCTGCTCAAATGTCACTGAATCAATGAGGCCTTTCATGACCACTGTATTTAAAGATCATCTTCTTTAAAGAGCAACCTCATTCCTCCCTGCGGTTTCCTAACCCCTTTTTCTACTGTATTATTTCCTCCATAGAATGTGTGTGTGTCTGTTTGTGTGTATCAAACATCTATTATATGTACTGGAAATAATGTATTCAATATTATACAGTGTATCTATTATTTTTATCACAGAACATAGGAGTATTAAAAGATGACCCCCACCCCAAGGATCTCATGCATTCCGTGTAAACTCTTCTCTGACACAATTGTTAATAGCTATTCTTGTGATAGTCACAGTTAGTCACCACAGTGCATAACACCTTCATCTCTTCCTCTTCTCTCCCCATCCCCTTTCCCTGCTTCTCTTCCTTCTCTTCCTCTTCTTCCCCCCTTCTTCTCTTCTCCTTTTTCTTTTTTGCCTTTTAGTTCATTGGCAATTAGACAATAATTTATTTTTGTTTATAATTTGTCTTTCTCTTCTAGAATGTAAGCTCCCCCTCCTATAATGTATGTAGTTTCCTTCTTCCCCAAGAGGGGAAGAACTTTTTTAATAAAAATTTTTAGCACAGTTTTATTTTCTTCTAGAAGTTTTATTTATTTATTTATAAAATTGAAGTATAGTTGACATACAATATTATATTAGTTTCAGGTATACAATAGGATCCAACATTTATGTACATTAAGAATTGATCACCATGATAAGTCTAGTGACCATCTGTCACCATACAAAGTTATTATAATATTATTTACTATATTTCCTATGCTGTCCATTACATTCCCATGACTCATTTATTTTATAATTGGAAATTTATACCTATCTGTGACTCCATTTCTGTTTTATTATGTTTGTTCACTTGTTTTGTTTTTTGATTCCACAAATGAGTGAAATCATACAGTATTTACCTTTCTCTATGTGCTTATTTCACTAAGCATAGTATCTTCTAGGTCTATCCCTGTTGCCACAAATGGCAAGATTTCATCATTTTTTTGTGGCTAATATTCTGTTTTATATGTATCCCATATCTTTATCTATTCACTTATCAACAGGTACTTACGTTGCTTCCATATCTTGCCTATTGTAAATAATGCTGCAATGAACATAGGGGTGCATATATTATTTTGAATTAGTGTTTTTGCTTTCTTTGGAAAAGTACCCAGAAGTGGAATTAGTGGATCATATGGTAATTCTATTTTTAATTTCCTGAGGAATCTCCATACTGTTTTCCATAGTGTCTGAACCAACTTACATTCCCACCAACAGTGCACAAGGGTTTCCTTTTCTCAACATCCTTGTCAACACTTATTATCTGTTGGCTTTTTGATAATAGTCATATTGACATGTGTGAGGAGATATCTCATTGTGATTTTGATTTGCATTTCCCTGATGATAAGTGATGTTGAGTGTCTTTTTATGTGCTTGTTTCCATCTGTATGTCTTCCTTGGAAAAAAGTCTACTCAGGTCCTCTGCCCATCCTTAAATCAGATTGTTTGATTTTGAATTGTATGAATTCTAAATATATTTTGGATATTAATCCCTTATTGGGCATATCATTTGCAAATATCTCCTCCCATTCAGGAGGTTGCCTTTTCATTTTGCAGATGATTTTTTTTGCTGTGCATAAAGTACAGTTTTAGGTCCACAGAAAATTTGAGAAGTAGGTGCAGGGATTTATATTTGCTGCCCCTCACAGGCATAGCCTCCCCCATTATCAACATCACTTGCCAGAGTGGTGCATTTTTTGTAACTGATGAACCTCCATTGACACATCATTATCATTCAAAATCCATAGTTTACATCAGGGTTTATTCTTGGTGTTGTACATTTTCTATGGATTTTGACAAATGTATGATGACATGTATCCACTATTATAATATCACAGAGAGTAGTGTATTGTCCTAAAAATCCTTGTGCTCTGCCTATTCATCCCTCTCTCTCCACTAATTCCTGGCAACCACTGGTCTTTTTACTTTCTCATAGTTTTGCCTTTTCCAGAGTGTCATATAGTTGGAATTACACAGTATTTAGCCTTTTCAAGTTGACTTCTTTCACTTAGTAGTATGCATTTTAGGTTCCTCTATGTCTTTGTATGGCTTGATACATCATTTCTTTTTAAGGTTGAGTAATATTCTACTGTCTGGATGTACCACAGTTTATCTCTCCATTCACCCACTGAAGGGAGAGTTTTGTTCATTGTTGTAATACTAGGTCCTAAAACACCACCTGGCACATAGGAGGTGTTCAATACACATTCCTTATCCTCATTATGCAATTATTCTTTTTGTGAATGACATCACCCTCAAGTAAGTTGCACAATCCCGTAGTCAACTGAAACCAAATTTTGGGGAATTTGAGATTCTTCCATGTGCCCCTTCACTCTCATCCTCTCAAATCTACCTCTTGACCATCTCTTGAATTCATCTTTTTCATCCCCATTGGCAATGACATGACTCAGGCTTCATTAACTTATCCCTAAATGACACACAGTTGCCTTCTGATTTGTCTTTCTGACTCTTATTTATAATCTATGTTCCTAAAACACATACTAATGTTGATCTCTTTCTCAAAATATCCAACAGAGTAAAGTTTAAACTCATTTACAGCCATTCGCAATTTCTCCATATCCGTACTTACAATGTGCACAACCACCTGTTCAGTCGCTCTTTTCCTAAACTTCCACCTCCTACTCTGTGTGCTCTGAGTTATTTAGAGCATTCAAAGTAAGGTGTTGTTGTTTGTCAAGTCAGGAGCACTTGTGTGAGTCCTAAACTTCTCCCTGACTTCTTTGCGGTTTCTCTATTCCTTATTTAGCTGTTTTTGAAATAATTGATTCTACTATCAATTCCGTGTTTAGGAGAGGAATTACAAATTAATCATGGAGAAAAATGTGGTGCTCTTAAAATCTGAGGATGATAGTGTTGGCCTCTGTATTTCTGCAAATAGTAGCTGAGTGACCATTTCGTTAGGTCACAGGTTAGAAGATAGAATTCTTGTAAACTCATAGAAGCTTTGTGGCTGGTACCTACAGAAGAACTATACAAGGAAGGACTCCAGATTTTGCAGTAAGGTCGCAGTGAACACTTAGAAACTGGACTGATCAGTCCTTCAAATTAATCTCCATTTTAAAATGCTTATATCGTTCATCTTCCATTATTATAATACTCACCATACTGATGTCCGATTTTTATTTTTGTTTAAGTGAAGTGGAAAGAAAATTTTTGAAAAAAATACTTAAAAAGGACTTGAATTCCTGCTGTGAAAATGAGAAAGAATGGGTTTTTCAGATTCTATGAGCTCCCACCTTGCTTTCAACATTACACACACGCACACACACACACACACACACACACACACATGCACATGCGCACGTGCAAGTGCACACACATATCATTAAACCTAAGAAGGTTTGGAATAATATTAAGAGCCAAATGTACAAGTTAATAGAGAGTGAAGGGAAGGATGTCAGCCTATCTTCTGAACAGACAGGGTAATCTATTTTTTTAGTAATAGTTGCATACCCTAGTAACTAAAGGATCTGGTGTAATGAGATACAGTTGAGCTTTGGGAAATTGCATGAACTATTTGATTTCAAGTGATTTCATTCTGTCCTTAACTCACAGCATTGGACTTTGATACTGAAACAGGAATAGAATATTGAATCAGATATTTTTTCTTCTAGTACTTGCTATTTCGAAGAACTTTACACTATTACTGCATCCCCAAGAAGCAGGTAGTATTATTATCCTTATAAAGTACTTTGGTTTTCTATTGTTAGAGTATGAAAAATCCTGAAATGATAAATGACTTGGACATTAGCTAGAGCAAATGAGAGCCAGAACAGTGTTTTAAAATTCAGATTTCTTTGTTTCCAGGATTAGAGTCACTCAACTGATCTATTTTCCTCTACAACTTCCTGGGGTATTACACTTTGGGCTCTGTATGGTTGAAGTTAAAGTCCACTAAGGCTATTTTATCGAGTCAGGAATTTTGAGTTCTAATTCTCATTCCAACTCTTAATTTTCATTAACACTAATATTTCTGAAATTCAGTTGTATAATCTGCAAGGTGAAAATTATTTTTGATAAATTGATTGGTATTTAGAACTTTTTTTCTTCCAGTTTTATCAAGCTAAAATTGACATACAACACTAAATAAGTTTAAGGTGTACAACATAATGACTTGACTTACATACATCATGAAATGATTACCACAATAGGTTTAGTGAACATCCATCATCTCATATAGATAGAACATTAAAGAAATAGAAAAAAAAATTTTCCTTATGATGAGACCTCTTAGGATATACTCTTTTAACCACTTTCATATATAACATACCATACTGTTAATTACATTTCCCATGTTGTACATTACATCCCTAGTACTTACTTACCTTACAACTGGAAGTTTGCACCTCTTAACTGTCTTCATCCAATTCCCCCTCACCACCCCCAACATCCCCCTCTGGTAACCACAAATCTGATTTGTTTTTCTCTGAGTTTGTTTGTTTTTAAAATATAATTGACCTACAATATACTATGTAAACTCCTGTTATGCAAATTAGTGATTTGATATTTCTATACATTTCACACTGATCATCATGATAAGTCAGTTATAATATGTCACTATACAAGATATTACATTTTTTTAATTTTTATTTTATTAAAACATTTTTATTAATTTTATCAGAGTATAGTTGCTTTACAATGTTGTCTTAGTTTCTTGCTGTACAGCGAAGTGAGTCAGTCATACTTATACATACTTATCCACTCTTTTTTCAATTTCCTTCCCATTTAGGTCACCACAGAGCACTGAGTAGAGTTCCCTGTGCTATACAGTAAGTTCTCACTGGTTATCTATTTTATACATGTTAGTGCATATATGTCAGTCACAGTCTCCCAATTCATCCCATCCCTCCCTTCCCTCCTTGGTAGCCATAAGTTTGTTCTCTACACCTGTGTCTCTATTTCTGCTTTGCAAATAAGTCCATCTCTACCATTTTTCTAGATTCCACATAAAAGCAATATTATATGATGTTTTTCTCTTTCTGACTTACTTCACTCTGTATGACAATCTCTATGTCCACCCACATCTCTGCAAATGGTACTATTTCATTCCTTTCTATGGCTAATATTCCATTGTATATAATTAAAAGTTATTGACAACATTCCCCACACGTTACAACTTCCAGTTGTAAAATAACTTTGTTATTTTTACTGTCTCACTACCACACAAGATTAAGTATCTAATTTTAAGATGGAACTATAAATTCAACTGAAAACAGAGTTACCTCCAACAAAAAAAACCTCTGCAGAATTAACAACAAACAATACTCATAATATTAACTAATTTATCAAGCGTTTACTGCTTTAGGTGGATTATATACATCACCTCATTTAATTCTCATAACATCTCTGTGAGGTAGGTTCTATTATAATATCCTCTCCACAGGTGAGGAAACAGAAGCACACTGATTTTAGTAATTTTCCTATGATCGCACACCTAGTTAAGGCCAGAACTGGGATTTGGGAAGCAGGTTACAAAACCCAGGTTCTTGGCCACTATACTAAACTGTTGAGCCATACACCCTAAATACAAAAGACAATATAAGCAATGGTGATACGGGCCCATAATCTATACAAAGAATAGAAATATAGGTTATAAGCATGTGCTTTAAAAGCATAATAAATGGGGCTTCCCTGGTGGCTCAGTGGTTAAGAATCGCCTGCCAATGCAGGGGACATGGTTCGAGCCCTGGCCTGGGAAGATCCCACAGGCCGTGGAGCAACTAAGCCCACGTGCCACAACTACTGAGCCTACTCTCTAGAGTCCACGAGCCACAGCTACTGAAGCCTGCGGGCCTAGAGCCCGTGCTCTGCAACAAGAGAAGCCACTGCAATGAGAAACACTTGCACTGCAGCAAAGACCCAACACAGCCAAAAATAAATAAAATAAATATATTTTAAAAAAGCATAATAAATAAATGTGCAGAGGGAGATTACATATATGGTAAATGCATGTCAAGGATGGGATTCACAATGATTTGGCTCCACAATGGGAGTTGATAAGAGTTTTATGTTTATTCCTGATTACCTAAAGAAAATTAAAAATCTAAGAGCTATGAAGTCAGTATTTCCCCCCCAATTTCTTCAAAAGTAGACTACTTTACACACATCAAATTCCACATTAATAGAAAAGTAACTTCAAGATTTGATAAATGTTTTCCTCTGTAAAAAGCAAAGAACTAGAATCAGCCTTACTACTGCTCTTTAGAAATCACTTCCTTGGGGAAAACTCCCAGTATTGTCCTAGTCTGAGCTAAATGTCTCTCCACCTCATGTTTACTTCTGCTTGACTCTACACATAAGTTTTGTAATTGGAGGTGAGCTTGTCTGTCTCCTTCACTGGTCTGACCTTCAAGAGCAGGGTTTTTTCTTATTCATCTTTGCAGCCATCTACCTAGCAGATGCTTTGTCCATAAAAGGCACTCAATAAATATTTATTGAAATAAAATAAATGTGTGTTGAAACTAGTCTGGAAACTTCTGGAAAGATAATCCTTTATTTATTTTCTTATTCTGTGTCTGACTTTTACTATTTATATTGTGTATCTACTTTATACAGACATAGATATGCAGTCATATCTACCTAGCATATTTATATATAATTTATCATGTATGGTTAATTAAATTATACTGGAATAGGTTCTTCAGATGTATTAAATAATTAGAATTAGCTTAGTTTAGGCTAGGTTAGGTTGTGGTAACAAACATGTCTTCAAATGTCAGTGACTTAACACATAAATGTTTACTCCTCAGTCATGCAAAATGCACTCCAGATCTGGTGACTCTCTAGAGCAGCTCCTTTCCAAAAGAGCTGTGCACTGGCTCCCAAATACTTTGGTCTGGAAATGACACACATTACTTCTGCTCATAGACCTTTGGCAAGAACTAGTCACTTGGCTCTGCCTACTACATGGGGGCAAGGAAATGGGGAGAAAACAGCTGGGAATGCCTCTGCCATAGAGGGAGAGAGAGTGAAGTACGATCCAATTATCAGTATCTACATTTAGTTTTCAGTCTCACGTATTCATTTAAAAAAAATGAAAATTTGTTAATGTTTTGGAATATGTAATACATTATTTCAAGGAATTTGTGACTTAAAACCCAGGAAATACTCCTCTTTTTCTTCTTTACAGGAGGGCAAACATAGCTGAGTTGGAGCCCACAGTGTGCACTATGTGACTTGGGGTGTGTGGGGGGACTAAGTGTGGGTTCTGATGAAGGGGCAGGGAGGGGATGGGCTGAGATGCTGTCAGAAATCAGGGGTGCTCAGGGAATGGCAGAATCAGGACTAAAACATTGCAGCCACCACCACTCTTCCCAGAGGAAACCCCATCTCAGAGCATCTTGGGAGTTCTAGGATGGTCCGCAGGGGCGTCCTGGGATGAGAAACACATGGTGCCCTGGGGCGCTGGAGACCCCTTGTCCCAAACTTGGCCCTAAGGAATCTAGCTCACACCACCTATCACGCAAACCCCAGTGCTCTTGGACTGCCCCGTCCCAGTCACAGTGCAGCAGTGTCCTGTCCCAGAGACCTGGCCAGGTCCATGGGAACAGGCTCTGGACCAAATATTAGGCAGTGGAGGGACAATCTGAGGCCAGAAGGGGGAATAAATTGCGCCTGCACCTGCGCATGTCTCCTGTCTGTAGCCTCCAGAAGTCGGAAGGGCCCAGGGCAACAGTTTTGTGGGCATCTGGGGCCGATCTCTGGTGTCAACCCACCAGGACCTGCGGCACCATTCCATTGCACATTCTTGGGTCCAGTTGTTTCTAATGGCATCTGTGAAGCGTCTACAGTTTGTTCCAGGAGACCATCACTACCTGTTCATCTTTCTCTGAATAGCCTGTCTCAGGGCATGACTCTTTCTGACCCAGCCCATCCATCAGCACCCTGCGATGGGGGGGATGGCACCTTCACTCAAAACCCTCCATCAGGGTTTCCCTGGTGGCGCAGTGGTTGAGAGTCCGCCTGCTGATGAAGGGGACATGGGTTCGTGCCCCGGTCTGGGAAGATCCCACGTGCCACAGAGCGGCTGGGCCCGTGAGCCATGGCCACTGAGCCTGTGCATCTGGAGCCTGTGCTCCGCAACGGGAGAGGCCACAACAGTGAGAGGTCCGCGTACCGCAAAAAAAAAAAAAAAAAAAAAAAAAATTGGGCAGAAGATCTAAATAGACATTTCTCCAAAGAAGACATACAGATGGCCAGGAGGCACAGGAAAAGATGCTCAACATCACTAATTATTAGAGAAATGAAAATCAAAACTGCAATGAGGTGTCACCTCACACTGGTCAGAATGGCCATCATCAAAAAATCCACAAATAATAAATGCTGCAGAAGGTGTGGAGAAAAGGGAACCTTCTTACACTTTGGTAGGAATGTAAATTGATACAGCCACTATGGAGAACAGTATGGAGGTTCCTTAAAAACCTAAAAGTAGAGCTACCATATGATCCAACAATCCCACTCCATATATCTGGAGAAAACTATAATTCGAAGATACATGTACCCCAACATTCATTGCAGCACTATTTACAATAGCCAGGACATGGAAGCAACCTCAATGTCCATTGAAGGATGAATGGATAAAGAAGATGTGGTACATATATACCACAGTAATGGAATATTACTCAGCCATAAAAAAGGAATGAAATAATGCCATTTACAGTGACATGGATGGACCTAGAGATTGTCATACTGAGTGAAGTAAGTCAGACAGAGAAAGACAAATATCATATGATATCACTTATATGTGTAATCTGAAAAAAATGGTACAAATGAACTTATTTACCAAACAGAAATAGAGTCACAGATGTAGAAAACAAACTTACGGTTACTAAGGGGGGAAGTGGGGGGAGGGAAAAATTGGGAGATTGGGATTGACATATATATAGTACTATATATAAAATGGTTAACTAATAAGAACCTAGTGTATAGCACAGGGAACTCTACTCAATACTCTGTAATGACCTATATGGGAAAAGAATCTAAGAAAGAGTGGATATATGTATATGTATAACTGATTCACTTTACTGTACAGCAGAAACTAACACAACTTTGTAAATCAATTATACTCCAATTAAAAAAAAAGTCCTGGGAGAGTTGGGCAAAAAGAGGCTTGTCCATGGCCAAGTGCTGTCAATATAACTTGGTCACTGCTTCTATCTCTTGAGGTGACCTGCCTTTCTTTTCCTGTATTCTAGAAAATTGCCAGTGAAAACATCTGAACAGCCTTAACTCTTTCATTTGGAATGCTGAGAGGTGAGCTTCCTCAAATCCTGAATAGAGAGATTAAAATAGAATGCATACTTACAACAGAATGTAAGATACAAAGACTGAAGAACTCCTAAACTCTAATCCTTTTTATTTGTTGTATCTTATCAAGTATCTGATGCACCTGGAATGGCCTAAGCCTTGCACTGTTGTAGTTTTCTAGGGGCAATTTCTTAAATCTGTTAAAGGAAACATTGTGAGATGGCAAATGGCCAAGAAAGTACCCTCAGCCTGTTTCTTCCTGATTGTCATAGTTTCAAGACATCATGGGGAAGCACAAGTGTTCATCAGGGTATTTAATTTCTGAGAGCACATGGCTGAACTACATTGCCCAGGTCCCACATCTCAGTGAGGTCATGTCACTGAAATGTGAGCAGTGATGGCAGTTAAGAGAGGCTGTGCCTTTTCCATCCCTCTTTCTCCCATCACTACTGCAGTAAATGAAGGAGTTGGCAGATGGAAACGGTCTGTGTTCTTGAGTCACCCTGTGGAGGAGCTGCAAGCAGTAGAGACTCCTGGTCCACATCAGACTCTGACGTCAATGAGAAAGAAACCGCTGATGTGTTAAGACTCTGAGATTTCAGGGCTAGTTGATCACAGTGCAGTACAAGCTAGTCTGCTAATACAGACGTGATATATGCATACAGGACATGCAGATGCACAAAATTCAAGAGGTTCAAAAGGCCTCACCATCCCTTTTGCAAGAGGCAAACTCTATTATTAAGTTCTTGTGTATCTTTCAGAGATATGTGCTAATAACAGAAACAGTAATAATTATGGTAATAGCAGCAAACACTTAATAAAAGACTGCTGTAACAATTGACCCTAAAAGTTATTATTCTTCAAACCCAACAGAAAGTTATCTAAAGTCATCAATGAGTGTGTGGTGACCACAGCCAGTCTTTAAGGGACCTTCCATAGACAGAGGCCTTGCAGTTTCAGTCTGTGTCTTTGAGACTGACCTGGCAAAGGGCAAAGAGCATAGAAGATAGCACGTAAAAGGCTTTTATGGGCCATGTCTGCCAATTACTGGCTAGAATTCAGTCACATCCTCACCCTCACTGCGAGGCTGGCCAATATAGTCTAGTGTGTACCAGGAAGAAGAGGAAATGTGTTTGGTGATCAACTAGCAGTCTTTGCCTTACTTACATATTAATTTACTTAATTCTTACAACAGCTCTATGACCTAGGGACTATTATGCCCACTTTACATATTGATAAACTGAGGAACTGAAAAGTTAATTCATTTGCTGAAGATCAGCTAGCAAGTGGCAGAGCCTAGAAGTCGCAGAGCTTAGGAATCTAAGCTGGACCTAACCACTCTGCTATATCCTTTTTTTATACAATGTAGTATATTATACAGACTGTTCTAAACCTTGTTACTTTTTTTTTCCTTAAGGATATCTAGTTGAGATTATTCAATGCTAGTACATATAAGGTTGTACAGTTGACCCTTGAACAATGTGGGGGTTCGGGGCTTTGGCCCTCACAGTGTCTAAAATCCACTTATAGCTGGCCCTCTGTATACTTGGTTCCTCTGTATTCACAGTTTGCATCTATGAGTTCAACCAACCACGGGTCATATAGGGCTGTAGTATTTACTATTGAAAAAAATCTGCGTGTAAGGGGACCTGTGTTGTTCAAGGGTCAACTGTAAATATCTTTTTAAGAGCTATATACTAAATTGTATACATGAGTCGTAGTTTAACTCTCTCATTATGATGATTGTTTTAATTTTTTTTTCCGCATTTCAAATAGTGATGCAGTGAATAGCTTCAAAAGTTTGTATTTGCACACATGTGCATGTATATGGAGAAAAATAATTTCTGGAAGTAAAATTGCTCAGCCAAAATAGTATACACATAGTTATTTTTTATAAATGTTTCCAAAGTTCCTTACAGTGAGAGTATTTTCTTATACAAAAAGTACAATTTACATTCCCATGAACAAAGTATGCAAGTATATATTTCTCCACACTCATGCCACACAAAGATTTTCAACTTTTTTGATATTTGCCAAATTATAAGTAAAAATGGTATTTGATAGTTTTAAGTTTTCTTTTTATCGATACAATAAATGCTAAACATTTCTAGGTATACTGAAGTGCCATTTGAATTTCTTTTTTTTTTTTTTCTTTGCGGTACATGGGCCTCTCACTGTTGTGGCCTCTCCCATTGCAGAGCACAGGCTCTGGACGCGCAGGCTCAGCGGCCATGGCTCACGGGCCTAGCCGCTCCATGGCATGTGGGATCTTCCCGGACCGGGGCACGAACCCGTGTCCCCTGCATTGGCAGGCGGACTCTCAACCACTGCGCCACCAGGGAAGCCCCTGAATTTCTTTTTAAAGTGGTTCATGTCCTTTACTTACCACACTTTTGGAATGTTAGATATTATCTTATTGATTTATAGAAGACCTTTATATACACATTTACCTATGATGTATGTTGCTATATTACTTTGGCCAGTTTTTAGTTTCTCTTTTAAGTCATGGTGGATTTTTTCCTATCATAAAATGTCACTTTATTACATATTTAATTCCATTTTGGTCTATTTCAAGGTAGTTCGTAGATCTATTTACATTTTACTACCACACATTTTTACTTACTGTAGATTTAAATGTTTCAATATCTTATTGTAAAAACCCCCACTATTCAAAATTGTCTTGGTTTTTCTTTCCCTTTTATTTTTCCATATGAGTTTTGAACATCAACTAGAGTAGTTCTTTTTTTTTTTTTTATGGTACGCGGGCCTCTCACTGTTGTGGCCTCTCCCGTTGTGGAGCACAGGCTCCGGACGCACAGGCTCAGCAGCCATGGGTCACGGACCCAGCTGCTCCACGGCATGTGGGATCTTCCCGGACCGGGGCACGAACCCGTGTCCCCTGCATCGGCAGGCGGATTCTCAACCACTGCGCCACCAGGGAAGCCCGAACTAGAGTAGTTCTTAATAAAGAAGCTTATTGTTATTGTTCTATAGAACCTATACATTTTTAGATTAACTTAGAATTGATGTTTCCTCCCAAGAGCATGTTATACCTTTTTTTAGGGGAATCTTCCTTTTAGTTTCTTCAGTTGCATTTTCATGTTTTCCTTGTCTAAATTTTTTAAGCATATTATGTTTAATCTTTTTTTGTTGATTTTTTTCTTACTCTTCCTATATATATATATATATATATATATATATATATATATTTATTTATTTATTTATTTATTTATTTATTTATTTATTTATTTTTAAATTTTTTGCGGTACGTGGGCCTCTCACTGTTGTGGCCTCTCCCGTTGCAGAGCACAGGCTCCGGACACGCAGGCTCAGCGGCCATGGCTCACGGGCCCAGCCGCTCCGTGGCATGTGGGATCATCCCGGACCGGGGCACGAACTCGTGCCCCCTGAATCAGCAGGCGGACCCTCAACCACTGCGCCACCAGGGAAGCCCCTCACAGCCTCTTAATCATAATCATTGTAATGTGACTGAGGACAAAATTTATATACAAAAATTAGCTTTTCCATATAAAAATAACAACCGATTAAAAATATAATGGGGCTGCATCGTGTACCCTGCATCGGCAGGCGGACTCTCAATCACTGCGCCACCAGGGAAACCCTATAAGAAAATCTTAACCGTGGCTTCAAAGAAAGAAAAAAAGAGTAGAAATAGTACTGCCAATTTTGACACTTTTATATCTTTTCATTTTTTTGTATCTTTTCTCCCCTGTATCCCTATTACTACTCTTAACTCTAGCCCATATAATACCTGGACTAGATTACTATAAGTGCCTGTAAAATGCTCTCTCAGACTCTAACCTTGCCGTCCTTAAAGCTATTTTCTGCGCTGTCACCAGAACGATACATTGCCAATCACATTTCACCTCAACTGAAGTTAGAACTCACTAGGGTGGCCTCAGGCTCTCCCGGATTAAACGTCTTACCTCCCCAGCCTGGAATCTTGCTAGAATGCTCTAGCAATGTCAGATGTTCAAAGTTCTCCTGGGCATACTGAAGGGCCTTTTCTTCTTTGTGAATTTGACGGCTCACTGCCCCACTGCCTTCTTCTTCCCCTAGTAAACAGTGCTGTGCCTTATATATGGGAGTTTCTCAGTAGATGTTTGTTCCCTGAAAGAATAAACAAATATCCCCACCTCCTATTTTTTTCAACTCTTAAAACAGCAGTTTGTATTGTGGGAAATCTTTTGAGAAGATTAGTTAAATGTCAGGAATCTTGGCATTTAGTCCTTGTTCTGTCTTTGACTCACTGTGGGATCCTGGACGTGTGTCTGTATGTTTGGGCACATAAGTCTCCAAGAAGATTATTGGGGTAAAATTAGGAGGGCACCAAATAGGCAGGGAAGCGTTACATATTATTTTATTCAATTTTTACAACAACCTACGGAGTAAGAATAAATATCCCTGTAATGCCAATGGAGAATGGTGATGCAAATAAGCATTGTGCCCAAAGGGAAGAAGAAAAGATCTTTTGATCCAGGGGTCTAGTGAGGGAAGATAAGGAAATTCAGGCTGAGTGTCTTCACTGCTGAATCTATTCCCCCACAGGCAAATTTTGGGAAGAAGGCAAAGAGTAGGGAGGAACAGGGAAGTTTGGAGAATCCTGGAGCAAGGGCCATTTTTGTTTCTCAGGATAGCCTGAGGAAATTGCAACCTCTTTTGTGAAGTCAAACACTCGGAGTATTTAGTTTGCAGAATTGAAGAAGATTCTAGGCAAATGCCTGTAGAAGATTCTAGGCAAATGAGCCTATGCCAGCACCTCTGGTTCCCATGGCTTGTGTGTGTCATTTGGGAGTCCAAAATTTCTTGTGGCACTTGTAGGTGGTGCACAAATGTTAGGAGGACTAGAGGAGGCATGGGGTCAGGACAAGGAGGCTGCAGAGTATGGGACCGTGTGACTGGAGTCTGGAGAAGGGTCTGCCCATTTCCATAGTGAGCATGAGTTGGAGACAAGTGGGACCAGCCTCACTCCTGCAGACTGTCCAGTCAGTTGGACAAGCCAGACCAGAGCACATTAGTGCCAGAACATCTCTGCCTCAAGTCTGCAAGGACTTAGAAAGTCCCTGGGGAGGAGGTCATCAGAAGGAGGGAGAAAAAAGATATAATTTACTGAGATTAAATCCCGAAGCCACTGAGATAATACCTGAAAAGCATTGGCTGAAACTGGCAGAGACTGAGTTATGTTCATTGAGGAGTTGGAGATTGTTGTTTCTATTGAGTGAACTCAAAAGCAAGATGAGATTCTTTGTAGAAAATAATTATCATGTTTTGCACATTTGAATTGTGGCGTGTGTCATCAACTCTACTATCTTTTTAATAATTCTTTCAGTCATTCAACAACTATTTATTGGTTAGGTTACTATATACTAGTTTTTCTACTCATAACTTTTGCTGATGTTTTCAACGCCCTATTTGAAACAACTCTCCCTGTGACCATATGCTCTCTTGGAGACTCATATAGGCCTCCTAAAACCAAGCTTCTGGAAACCCACTCCTATCTTTCCTTACAGCAGAGGTTCTTTACCCTTCATAATCCTCCCTTTAATATTGTTTTCCTGGGGATTTCCATTATGCTTTTCAAGTAACAGACTTAAACAGAAGGTATGGTAAGTCTGTATATATAAATGTATATGATATAAGTCTGACACTTTTGTTGTCACATATACCCAGGTTCCCTTTTCATTAGCTCTGTGGTGACCCCAACTCCTTCCCTGGATGCGAAGGCTAAAGCCCTGAATGGAGGTGTTTTGTAATGTAACTCAAAGCTGGGGAAGGAAAAGCTAGTCCTTTAGCAAAACAAGGTTGAGGAGGTATGCCAGCAGGAGGTTCTCTTTCCTGCTACAGGGCTGCTTGGTTGCTTTTTGGATATTCTACTTGAAGGTCAGGCCACTGTGGAGAATCCAAAGTATCATTTCTGCCTGAGCAATGAGAGAACCAGAGGAAGAAAGGATGGATTAAGGCTCTT
Source organism: Delphinus delphis (assembly GCF_949987515.2). Lineage (NCBI taxonomy): Eukaryota > Metazoa > Chordata > Mammalia > Artiodactyla > Delphinidae > Delphinus > Delphinus delphis. The sequence goes on from NC_082700.1 coordinate 33,194,700, forward strand.
CTCTGGAGGCCAACTAGAAGAGAACATGGGACCTAGGATTGGGGTGTGGAGGGTGAGGGGTTAAAAGGAGTGAATGGCAGTAGGAGAGAGTTTGTGGAGGCATCTGGGTGAGAGCCTCTTCTGGTTGGTAAAGGGAGAGCTCACATGCTGTCCCCAAGGGCTAAGGAATGTGGTCCCATGCCATAGGTAGGACTGTGATTCCTTTGCAGGAAACCTCCTAGGTCTCTGCTCCCACTGTAGACTCTGTATAGTTTGAACAAAAGGTAAATAACTAATTGAGCATTTTAAAAGATTCTGGTATATGTGCTTCATGGCCCAAAGAGGTGGTAGTTGCTCTTCTCTTCCCCCTCTCCAGCTGATGTTCAGATTCTCTCCGAGTGGAAGGCAGGGTGGTGAAAGACCTCCATGGGACCCCATCAGACCATGGTAGACAGACCGTGCTGTGGCTCCCTTCCACAATAAGACATTTAGTGGCCAGGTAAACCTGTGGGGAGAAGCCAAAGAGTAACAACTGTAGTGTGGCATCTGATTCAACTCAAGAAATTGGCTTCCATCTCTCTCATCTTCTTCTGTCTAATGTTAAACATTTGTACTTGCTTCAGGCTCCAAAATTGTCACTCCATTAAATTATACTTTCATATATTGTTATAGAATACATAACAATATATTGCCATGCCAAAGCTTTTTTTTTTTTTGTTACAGAAGTTAGGAATATAGAAAGAAAAAAAACAATAAAATAAAATAAAATCATCTGAAACATTTCCAACTTCTTGATTTTTACATGAGATGATGGAACATTGAGGCTAATTCTTTTCTTCGTGTCCATACAAAGTATAATTTTCCAAGAGCAGTTTTTCTATTACTTGATCATGGGGTTTGTAGTGAGTGCTGCAACACAGTCCTGCAAAAATGCTGTGATAAGAAAGCTGAACGCACAGAGATTTGGGGCAAATAGGGCACTGTCTACTAAAGGGTTGCTGCTGGCCTCTGCTTCTGTATCCTGGAAGGTTTCACTGGAGGTTGAAGGTGGAAGTTTTAGTTCAGTCCCTTTGTGATTGAGTAGACAGAACAAACCTGTTCATAGTTTCTACCATCTTCCTGTGAACATGGGTCTGCCGTTGCTTTTCTTTTCTTTCCTTTTTTTCTTTCAGTTTTCCTTTTCTTAATATCGTTTTCAGCTAGTGAATTATTTAAAGCCAACATCTTTGTAATTACCACCCAGGCCAAGAGACAGAACCTTACCAGCCACCCCAGGAACCCCTGGGTGAGGCCTGACCCAGTTACAAACACTCCCTACTTTTTACTCCCTCTCCCTGACCTTTACAGTAATAATGACCTTACATTTTTAAGAATAGTTTTACCACCCAAGAGTGTATCCTTATACACTATATCTTAGTATTTTCCATTAAAAAATGATGTCTGGTGAAGTAGTGGTTAAGAATCCACCTGCCAGTGCAGGGACATGGGTTCGAACCCTGGTCCGGGAAGATCTCACATGCCTCGGAGCAACTAAGCCCTTGTACCACAACTACTGAGCCTGCGCTCTACAGCCCATGAGCCACAACTACTGAGCCTGTGTGCCACAACTACTGAAGCCCGCATGCATAGAGCCCATGCTCTGCGACAAGAGAAGCCACAGCAATGAGAAGCCCGCACACTGCAGTGAAGAATAGCCCCCACTCGTCGCAACTAGAGAAAGCCTGCGCTTAGCAATGAAGACCCAACGCAGCCAAAGAAAAAGAAAACAAAAAAAGATGTCTGTAGATTCTCCTTTAATCTACAGGCCTTCTCCCCACGCCTACCTTATTCCTTTCTTTTCCTTATAATTTTCTTGTTAAAGGACCTAGACAATTTGAATTGTCAAGTTTCCTGTTGTCTGAATTCTGCTAACTGTATATTCTTGGCTAAGTTAACATGTTTCTTCTTGCCTCTCTATTTCCTGAAAATTGGCAGCAGGATCCAGAGAGCTGATCAGCCTCACATATGACACTTTGGCAAGACTATAGAAGGGACATATATCTGGTTATCTCTGTTTTTGTTAGCAGACATTGATAATATATAAATACATTAATTCATTGAGTGCAGGGTGGTTGCAAATGGGGATAGTCAATCATTTAAAAACTTATTTTTTAGAATATTCTTATAAACAGATAATGCCCTTCATCTATTATTTGGTTAACCAGTGGTATAGTCACATAGGAAAGGCAGAATAAATGCTTGATTCTTTCTCTTTATTTACCATCCTTTGAAGGTGATCATTTAAACTTTAATAATTAATTTAAATATTATGAATGGATTTATTTATTTATTTCAATACATGAAAATTATTTTCTTTATTGAAGCTAAATTATCCTATCTTTGGCTGGTGGAAACCTCATAAAGTTGGTTACTGCGTCTTTTTGCCATGTTTCTAGTAATCTTTGCTTCTTTTTTGACAAGGTATATCAGGCTCATCTTGTACATATCCTGCCGTAGACATGGAATCAACCATCTGTCCAAGAAGCCCTGGTTCCTGTTATAGGAAAAGGTAACTCAAAACCTTAGTTATCTTATCTTATTGCTAATACTGCTTTTCTGACTTCACAGTGCTCCTCCTTTCATTGTTTCCGAGTACTGTTCATAAACTGGTGGCTTGCTTTCTGCGATTTGCTGCATCTGCTTCGTCTGGACATTTACTTCCCTTCATTTTTATTTCCCTTGTTCTGTAAAATTTGGTTCAGTTCTTAGAAGTTTCTTTTCAGCATGGGCTCTGTTTCAGAAGAAAACCCTGTTTGATCAGTTTCATAGGGTCTAGACTGCCCTAGCTCCTTTGTTCTTAATACAATTTCCTTGGACTCTCCCACTGTCAGATTGGACAAAATCTCTTCCAGTTTCAGATACTGTTCTCAGATTCACTTGTCATAATTTCCAGTGAGCATGTGTTGCCTATTATTAGCATTTCGTATGCTCACAGCTGTCAGACATCTTATTGTTTTCCTTTGCTTTCTCCTTCACAAACACTGATACCATGCAGATCTTGTGGTTTTTGGTGTTTGGTCCCCATTTGTTTTGCAATTTAGGGTGTGTGGGGATGCCTTGTTCTTTATGGGCCTTCTTAAACAAATGCTGTATATGAATATTTCTTTGTATCTAGATACTTTACATGAAGATTTAGGAAGATGCAAAAACTTCCACATTTAGGAAGATGATGTGGCCACCATCTTCCCAGAATATTTCTTTTTTTAAAAAATAAATTTATTTATTTTATTTTTGGCTGCGTTGGATCTTCGCTGCTCTGTGCGGGCTTTCTCTAGTTGCGGCAAGCAGGGCTACTCTTTGTTGCGGTTCGCGTGCTTCTCATTGCAGTGGCTTCTCTTGTTGCAGAGCATGGGCTCTAGGCCCGCAGGCTTCAGCAGTTGTGGCACGCGGGCTCCAGAGTGCAGGCTCTGTAGTTGTGGTGCACAGGCTTCGTTGCTCTGAGGCATGTGGGATCTTCCAGGACCAGGGCTCGGACCCATGTCCCTTGCATTTGCAGGTAGACTCTTAACCACTGTGCCACCAGGGAAGTCCCAGAGTATTTCTTTCCTGATGGAGTAAGAATAGGGAGAGAAATAGTTCCAATAATTTTGCTCCTTTACTTCTACTCATTTTAGATCTTTTCCCTGAGTTTACTAGTTAGTTCTACGACTAGTATAACTAGAATTCAATTGATGCATAATCATAGCATGACTGATAATACAGCCACTTAAAAAGAAGATTTTTTAAAATCACAGGATCATCATTGGCCATATTACTGTTGTATGTCATCCTTTATTTTCCTTTTATATATTCTTTTTCTCTCCCTCTTTCTAGATAGTGTCCTACTATTTTCAGGGTGGTATATACAACTTTCAATGCTCTATAGCTTTCTTAAAGGCAGCTTATAAAGAGCTACTGATGTCCTTTTTGTGCTTCTCCATAATTCAACCCAAGCCTGTCTTTATATAGATAGGTAAAATGCCTCATAGTATAAAATAGTGACTTTATTTGATTAGTCTTGTCCAAGATAATTAAGCAAAATTAGTTTGGTCTGTAAACATAGACATCAATTTGTTTTGCTTTCTCCCCTTGTTTAAATTTTAAGTTTAGTGATTACACATTTTGGACTAGATTGGAGAATTATGGTCAAAGGAAATACCTGAGGAAGGCTGTTTCTCTGGGCCTCTGTAAATAACCTGACAAAGAGACTTGTTGCTTAATCAATACCTAATGTGTACATTTGGAATGCTCAGATGCTCAATATTATTAGGCATTTACAAAACAAAGGCTGGTTTTCCCCCTGCATTGTAATTAGTGTACTTACAATTTATATGTGAAGTATCATATATCTATTGTGGAGGTTTTTCAGAATAACAAAGATACTGAATTATCTCACTAAGATTGTTGGTTTAAATAATTAGTTTGTGTAGTATATTTCACAATACTTCACGTGAGAAAGTTAAAGTCCCTCCAATCAATATAACATTGAGTGATTTGGAACAAGAATATATTCTTGCTTATACTCCTGCTACTCCAGGCTCACTAGGCATAATATTTATATATGAAATGAAAAACAGACTAGAACAAGATTATAGGATGACATTTTTCCCTGAGTGGCTAACAAGAATAAGCAGGTGTAATGCCATGCTAACCTAGAGAACAAAATTGTAAATATAGAGAGGAGAAAGAGTTTTCTGAGTTTATATTGCTGCTATCTTATGGGGATCAACTTTCGTTGGTACCATAATGTGTTATGTTGAAAAGGGTAGACAAGGTGGCTGAGCAGCTGGTTGGAGAGTCCCCAAGAGATTACCTGGGAAACGCAGTTGCAATACCTGTTGGAGCAGCCTCACAAGTGAAAATAAATCCACAGCATGTGGTTATCTTCCTGAGAGTACTTGTCATTCACTGCATTGTTCATCCGAATGGAGCATCTCTTTCAGATCACAAAATGCAAAATGGAAAATGTTATATGTTGTGCACATCAGCACTGTGTCTGCAGTTTTCTAAACCTGATGTAAAAGTAGAGCCTGTAGATAACCAGGAGCTCTATTGGCCTTTTAGAAAATCACATTATTCAAATGTAGTTGAGGTCCATCTACAATGGCTCCTATTATTTCAGATCAATGTTTAATTGATATGCTCAGTCTATTTTCTCTTCACTCCCCAGCACCACTATTGATCAAAAGTTAAATTGGACCAAGTTGCTATGCACAAAATATTGTCAGCTCTGTTAGCACACTTTTTTCTTTCCCAGTCTTGGTGCCCTTAATTATACTTAACCAAATCACTGTTAAATTCACATAAAATTAGAGTTCATATATAGATTTTTTGCTGTTGTGAATTTCAGAGCGAGAAATACTTTGCAAGAACATGCATATAATTCAGGTGAGTGGGTAGAAAATATTGCAAAAGCAGTTAGTGATGTGTTGTATGGAGACGTGAGAGGTTTCCTGAATCCCTTCATCCTGTCTGAAATTAATGAATGAGTTGTTGCATGACATATAAAGAAGGTTCAATGATTATAACTTTTCATCTGTGCCTAGAAAAATTTAAATCTTACTTTTACCATTTACCATGGCAAATATTTTACCTCCAATTTCCACTCTTGAAAATTACTTTGTTTTTCAGTTTTGTTCAATAGAAGAGGCAGCTGACTAGTCTTTGTAATTTTTTTCTGTGTCAGATGATTTTCCTTAAATGTAGACTGAATTTATCAGAAGATTATAACCTAGTGCTCTACTCAGTCTTTTTGAAATAACGTAGGCAATAATGCTTTCTAACTAGTGCCTTTCCTTTGGATTACTGACCACTTGAAAGGGTTCAAAATGTTTCATTAGATCTGTTTAGTCCTCTTAGAATTGCCAGCAAAAAGAAGAGGGTCAGAGGCAGAGGCTGCTGTCACTAAAGCCTTTTAAAATACCTTTGTGAAACTCTTTAAATTTGGCAGCCAGAACCACAAGTTTCTGCTAAGATTATGATCAGACTCTTCGGGAGAAAATGAATAGGAACATGTTTATGGCACATAACCCTTCTAAGTATGAAATCTGTGACTGTATTAAAGACCCACTTTTTCACTGATTTAAACTGGAAGTGCTTTAGAAATCACATATTACACTCCAGGAGATTAAAAAGTTCATTTCTACTACCACTTCCTATGCATCTGAACTAGTAGTCACATGGGACCTGGAAATCATATTGTAAGCTGAATTGTAACATTGGATGGCTTCTGGGTGACATCACAATTAGCATTTATTTTCAAAATTACTTATAGCAAATGAAAAAAAAAAAACAATAGTTTTCAGTCATGTTGAGTCTCTCCATAGTTTCTTGTTCAACATGTGTCTCAAAGGTAACTTATAGGTAACCTGAGGTTGACAGTATCAGGCAGGAGCGTCCAGTCATGGTCCCAGGTTGCCTTAGATCTCCTGTTTCTGACGAGGAAACGTGTGAAAGAGACATGGAACTGTCCTTGCCCGCACCTGACATGTTGTAGTGCTGTCTGTGAGAAAGTGGCCGCTCAACTGGGGACTGCATTTTCCAGAACTCTCTTGCAATTAGATACAGCCATTGATTGGGTTTTAGGAAATAGAAAGTAATTGGAAGTGATGCACATCATTTTCAAGTCTGACTCATAAAAGCCTCTGTCACACTCTTCTCCAGGCAGGAAAGAATCCCACCAGCTAGTTGGGAAGGTAAGAACCCCCAGGATGAACGTATAAGCTCTGAGGTAAAGATGGCAAAATTTATGTGATCTTGAGTTCCTATGACCTCATGGAAGGGCTGCTCCTCCTGTTTTGCTCAGTATTATTAGGTGAGTAAGAAAGAAATTTTAATTAAATAGTGTCTCTGAAATTTTTGGTTTTATTTGTTACAGCAACTAGGGTTTCTCTAACTAATAAAGCATGTAAAAGCTTGGATGCAAGCATATATAGGCCAAACCTAATAACTGAATTAAAGTCATGGGAAGGTTGATGGAGAGGGAGAAAGAGTTTATTTCGGGTTCCTAGTTCCTGAAGATATACCATGGAAGTTTAATGCATTTTAATTCCAAGATAAGAAAAGCTATCATAAACTAGTTTTAGAATTGGGGCCAATGTAGGATTCAAACATATTCATTCATTCATTCATTCATCCAACAAATGCCTACTATGTGTAGACACTGAACTAGGCATTTAGGATAACTCAATGAGAAAGAGAGGCCCAAAATTTCAGCCTGTCTCCAAACTCTACTGCTTCTACTCATTAATTCTTGTTTTGCTTTTGGTTAATGAGGGGATTCATCATATCTTCAGCCACAGTTGTCATAAGTGAGTAAAACTCCACTGTTGTTTGCCTTATAATTTCAGTTCTTTATGAATGTTGAGCGGTTTTGATTAGGACTCCTTCTGAAGAGGAAGAGAGTGCTGGACCTGGATGTCTATGGTCCTTTCTCCTGGGTCTAGCCTGGTTTGATAGCAGAATAAACAGGGATATTCATGAGGCTGTGAAACAACTGCTGTTAAAATGTGCAGGGTTCAACATTTAAAAGGAATTGCATTTCAATACATGATAAAATTTCCAGATTACCTTGAGAACTGGGGCTGCTACTGTCAGTTATGTTGAAAGCATTCCAGCACGCTAGACTACCTGATGAGTTGTGGGGTTTTATGTGCTGTATTGATATTGGAGTATTTGTTTTGCTTCAGTGGGTACTTAATTATTTGTTTCTTCTTGACAATGTACTAGAATTAATTCATAGCATTATGAAACTGCCTCCCTTTGAGAAAAAAAGCTGGATGTTTTAACCCTGGTGCATCATCTGAATGTTTAGCCCACAGTTTAAATATATTAAATTAGGGTCATGAATTACTTTTAAAAGGAGAGAAGTTATAGCTTTTCCACCCTAGAGGAGATTTCAAAGTTGCAAGATGAAAGGAGACAATGGTAGGAAATGGGGGCTATTATCAGAATACAGGTTATGACAGGCTCATGGCAACATGGCTTTCAGTGGAGCAAGGAACAACTCAAAGCACACGTGTTTCCCATTAGCAATTAAGAATTATTTTCCACACAAACAAAGCAAAATTTCTGGCTAAGGTCCTTTTGTGCAAAACAAAAGACATAAAATGAGTTGACCAAAGAGTTTATAAATCCTTGGTGTGTTAAATTTCCATTAGTAGTAGCCTATGGGATAGGTGAATTAATATATTTATAAACATATTAATATGTTAACAATTATAATCTCTTTATAATTTAAAAAACCCCAGAAAGTTAAATGTCAATGTTCTTTATTTAGTGCTGAAATGCCAAAGATTTTTGTTTTTTGTTATCTGGAAGGTAATTGAGAATGTCAGAAAGTTAAAATAATGTCTCTTAGATATTCAAAAAATGTTTTTCTCTCTGAGGAAAATGAAGCTCTACAAATAGGGAGAATTTACTTCCACTTCCAGAGTTGTGATCCTTTACTGGGTAAGCAGTATTTTCTAATCAAAACAACACTGGAGGGTCAGATTTCCTGGTCAGAAATTTGAAAGCCTTAAGTGAGGGCCCATTCTTTCATAGACTCGTGTTAGCAATTTTGAAAGAAAATGGTAGTCTTCCTAATTTATTTTTTAATGAACTCATAAAATGCATTTCTATTTGATTCTAATAATGATACCTTTTTACTGGGATCTCAGCAGAGGCTGTTTTTGAGGGAAAATACCTGTATGAATAAGTCATCCTGTGATTTTCTGAAGTGAGTATTCAGGAGACACTTACAGAAAAGGAAGAAAAAGAAAGAAAAGGTACTCCTACATTCATATGGAGCATGAGTGTTTTTTCCCCTATTGTTATAGCTGCAGAAACAAGCTGGTTATAGGTCAAGAAGAATAATGGAGAAAAATGTTACAAAATTGAAGTCAAAAGTTCAGCTCTTTTTTTGTGCTCCTTAGTGGCGCTAGCATTCTATATATTTTATGATAACAATAGTCATGACAATAATTACACACAGAACTGTGACCTAAGATTCCCCATGCCTGCTCTGTTTTTCCAGCTTTTTCTATTTGTGAAGTGGGCTTGGACAAAATATTGACAGTATCTAAACCTAGCCCCTGCTGTGTTTGGAGAAAGTGGTTTTGTATTAGTTCTGTGATTATAGGTGTAGCTGAAAAAGCACATCTTCTGAAAATGGAAAGCACATCTTCTGAAAACTTTCTTCTGAAAATTCAGAAGTCTGACGTTGTATTTGTTTGCCAAGAAGGGCTAACTGATGCCATTTTTTTGGGGAAACAAAAGGAAGCACATAGGCAGGATATTCGAATCAACAGCTCAAATTCATGGTACTTAAATTTTCCTTTCCAAGTTTAAGGGTTTTTATGGCAGGGAAATAAACAAGGAACTTGTCAATATATGGTATTAAATACTAAAAAGTAACACTAAAGTGAAACTAATAAACATTTTAGACAAAGCACTATTTTGAGAACTGTTACATTTTTCTTAATGTGAATGTAATTTTTTTAAATGTTTGTCTAAAAGCTGGTGAATTTTATACATCTCTCAATGGTATATCTGAGATAGAAAAACAGAAATCTGTTCTAGTATTATGTAGAAATTGGTGAATGGTATCTTAGTAAATGGAATCAGTAGTTCTTTATGATAAATTTTGGGAAAAAAATTTCAGATATTCTTTCAGTTTCAGCTATTGTAAGAAAAGAAGCCAAAGAAATAAGTATGGTGTAAAAATAACTATTTGAGTCACTTCTTATACTATTCTACCTGACAATAGCTCTAGTACTATTCTGAGAAGAATTTTCATATACTGGAGTTAGTTATAATATATCCCATTTCTGTATACTGAGTTTCTTTTGTGTTTAAGAGAAAATAAGAATGTGATATCACTCCTCTCAACATAGTAAGTTCTGTAATATAATCTTTTATATTAATAGACAATAATCTATAATAAACAGGCTTTTACTATTTTAGGGATTTGATTATGGAAATTTCTTTTGATTATACATCTTTGTAAAGAATATTATTAAATCATAGCAAGGATCTTGGTTGATTTTCAAAGTGAGATTAGGGTGGGCATATGAGTTGTATCTCTTTTATTGTATTTACATTTCTCCAGTATTGATGTACTTTTTCCATGGATTATTCTCTTAGGAGCTGCATAAATAGCAGGACAGTGAAAAAAAATATGTGAGTCATAAGAAGGGAAACATTTTTACATACGTAATTTTCATATCAAAAATGTTTGTTGGCAAAAAGGGAGAAGCTTTACTGTAAGAGGAACTTTTTATTAATAGAAAGTAAACATCAGCCACAAGCAAATTATCATAGTATCTTAAAATCCCATAGCAACTCTGTTTCTTAATTTCTACCAATGTATTTTCTCCAGTGATCTGGTCTGTGTTGGACAAACTTTTCATATTGAAGAGCTTACGATTTGCCTTCTAGTGTGTTCTGTTCACCTACCTTTTCTGCTGGTCATTTGTCCCTTTGCCCTTTCGCTGCCCTATTATTGAGCATCAACTGTGATTGGCAGCAAATACACAGAGGTGGAATGATCACTTTCTGTTGGAATCTTTCCAAAATGTGTATTGGTCATGTCACTCTTTAGTTTATATCATTTAGAGGTTTCCTTGCTGTCCTAAGTTTGAATTCCCAAAGCTCAGCTCTGAGTTTGCCATCCTCCTGCTTATCAGTCATCAAATGATCCTCATTGCCTATGGAATAGAGTTTGAGTAGGAAATTCTGCTTGGAGCTAGGTTAAAGAGGACCCTGTTGCCAAACCAAAGACTATATTTCATCTAACACGTCTTCACGTGAGCTCCAAAATGAATTCATTGTTTCCCCCAAATTTCAGATCTTTTCTTCTGTCATAATTTTGCCCATGAAATGAGTAGTCTGTCCCAGTGGATTACCTGGGTAAAAAAAGATCTGTGCATAGCTAAATTCATTAGATATTGTTAAATTACTCTTCAAAGTGATTGTACCAATATACTGTCAATATAGTGTATACAATTTCTTATTACTCCATAAACTTCTTGACACTTGGTAATATTAGATGGGTGTGAAATGTTAACTTGTTTTAGTTTTCTTATGTGTTTCCCTGATTTCTTGTGAGGTTGAATATCTTTTCTCTTCCATGATTACCTTTTAATATTATGGTCATTATTATTTTTCTATTGGCTTGCTTGTCCTAGATATTGATCTCTTCTACCTTAAATTGGTTACAGGTATCTTCCTTCAGGCTAAGGCTTGTTTTTTGATGTTTTTTATTTTAATATTGCCATTTGATATGCAGACATTTCTAATTTTAATATAGTCTAACTTATTAATTTTTTCCTTTATGATTCTTTTTTTTTGGTCTTTTAAAACACAATACTCTATTGTTTTTTCCTTTAAATGTTCTTAAGTTTTGCTGTTCATATTTAAGCCTTTAAACTACTTGGAATTTATTTTTGTTTAAGAGGTAAGGCAGGAAATCCACTTTTTTCCCATGTGTCTAACCACCTGTATGAGCACCATTATTGATTTGTCCATGTTTCCTTGGCTCCTCTGCAAGTTACTAGATATGCATAGGTCTGTTTCCAGACTCTCTACTCCCTTCCATTGGTTTAGCCATCTGTCTCTGCTTAAATATTGTACTGTCTTAAATAATCTAGTTTGTAACAAGACTTGCTATATGGCAGAGTGACTCCCCTCTTCTTCTCTTCAAATTTTTTCTGCTCTTTAATACAAATTTTAATATCAGCTTGTCAACATCCAAAACAAGGCAGACCCATTGGGATCATGTTTGAAATTGTGTTGAATTTATAGATTTCTCCTTTCAAACTGCAAAAAAAAAATGGGTCTGATTGCACTTTATTTCCTACCTACCCTCCGAGGAATAACTTTGCATCTTGCATTCAAAGAACCTACAGCCACCCTCGAGGCAAGCTGCGTGCAGACATCAGAGGAGATCTGCTCTATTAGGATGAGCAAGGGGGACTTTCTCACACCTCGTCTCTAACTAACAAAGGCAAAAAACCAAACAAGTTTATTCTCTGATGAAGCACGCTGTTAGGGAGATCAAATGAAGACTGGGAAAAAGAACAAATCGGCACAAATCAGTACAATTAAGACAAAGGTATGTAGAGATTTCGTTTATATTCTTTTCAATCCTGTCTGCTTTCTATCTTTGTTACTGTATAATATCATTACTATAGGGAGGAGGTGGGAGGGCTAAGAGTAATGAGATGTAACTTTAAAAAGAGAAGGGGACTTCCCTGGTTGCACAGTGGTTAAGAATCCACCTGCCAATGCAGGGGACATGGGTTCTATCCCTGGTCTGGGAAGATCCCACAGGCAGTGGAGCAACTAAGCCCATGCACCACAACTACTGAGCCCGTGTGTCACAACTACTGAAGCCCACACACCTAGAGCCTGTGCTTCGCAACCAGAAGACACCGCAATGAGAGGCCCCGTGCACCACAACAAAGAGCCAAGGCAGCCAAAAATAAATAAATAAAATAAAAATTTTAAGAAAAAGAGAAGGATGAGATATGAAATTGACTTATAAAAGTTTATATTTAGATGTAGTTCTAAAGACTGTATAATCTAATCTACTCATTTTATAAATAAATAGAATGGTGGCCCAGAGTGTTTAAGTAGGTTTTTAAAGGTGGCCTGACTAGTTAAATGGAGAAGCCAGGATTATCAGATTATCTTGTTCATTGTCCAATGTTCTTAAATTCAAACATTTAAAAAGCTGTATAATTACTATTATTTTAATTAAAAGAATTTCTGCTTATCATTTAAATTCACCATTTCTACTCATTTTACCATTATTTCTAGTGCCTTCATCTTTTGAATCTCTTACGGTGCAACATACTGCCCTGATAGCTGGCTCACTCATTCTGTCATCTATCCATCTATCTATCTATCTATCTATCATCTATCTATCTATCATCTATCATCCATCTAGTCTGTTGTTGCATAAATAATACAAGAACAACTATTACTTATTTCATGTGTGTGGGTGTGTGGCCATATTCCTGATTGGTCTGTTACTATTAGGAAAGTATTCACAAGCATTTTGTTTATTAAATACAGGTGGTATAACATATTTTTTCATAAACATTTTAGTAAATGTTCATTTCTACCTACTTTTCTGTTTCCTGGTAAAAAAATCTGAAAAATATCTTCTTCTTTTATTACTATTACTAGTTATTCAGACATAATTTTTAGCATGCCGAAAAATTTTGTCTATTTTTTTTTTTTTTTTTTTTTTTTTGCGGTACGCGGGCCTCTCACTGTTGTGGCCTCTCCCGCTGCGGAGCAACAGGCTCCGGACGCGCAGGCTCAGCGGCCATGGCTCACGGGCCCAGCCGCCCCGCGGCATGTGGGATCTTTCCGGACCGGGGCACGAACCCGTATCCCCTGCATCGGCAGGCAGACGTCTATTTTAAAATGGCAGTATATTTTATCTAAATACGCTTTAAAAATTATGTTAGGGTAAGATAGAATTATAAATGGAAATCATTTAGTCTAGGAAGTTTGAGTAAGATGGAAATTTGGGATACATGCTGAATAGAAGAAATGAAATAGCAAAGAAAGATGCTTTTGAGGAGCAAAGTTTGGCACAGAGTGGGCAAGACTGCTTTTAGGGTAGAATCTTGGATAAGGTTTTTTAAAAATCAGTTTTTTGAATATGTGTCAGATCCATAACTTCTCCAGTTTTGTGTATTATAAGTTCAGTCCCTCTTGTCTAATTTAAAGTTTGTCCTCTTCTGAGGCTCAGAAACCTGCATGGGGAGGAGGGCAGGCATCTTTGTCCTTCTCCATTCACTCTGCTCTTTCTGGGACCTTCAGGGTCAGAGAGAAGGAGGGGCAGGAACTGGAGGAAAAGGACAAAGGCTTATGGGATGGGTTGTGGGTGACCCGTCATAGGTGCCCTCTGTGAGATGATGCACTAAAACTGAATCTTTCTCTTCTGGAGCACTTCTGGGTTCTAGGGGACACCTTAGGGGAACTAATAACACTACATTTTCCCCTGATTCACCTTCCTCACACCCTACTTCTTTCTGTAAACCTTACACAGGCTTTTGCTGTGGGGGACCCTGCACCTAGCAGGTAAATTTCTTCATCAAAATCATTCAAGATGACTCATTCCTGGCCACCCTCTACCACATTCATTGGGCTTGTGGGGTAAATTTGACCCCTGTGCCACACTAAATTCTGGAAATTCAGGTCACTTACAATGCATTCCCCTCTCTCTTCCTCTGCTCTGGTTACCTGGTCATTTTGGATGTTTTTAGGCACCAGCTTTTGTGCCTTTCAAATACTAGGGTTATGTGTCAAACTCTCAAAATGATTCTCTTGGGGGAACCATTTGGCTTCAGGTAGCAGTGGGGGTGGGAGAAAGTCCCCAGCATCCAGCATTCCATAGCTCTCCATAGAGTATTCTTGACTCAACAGTTTTTGCTCATTCATCTCCTCATGGCCTTTTCTTTATATAACCTGGAGGTGGGTGATGAGTTAAAGGTGGCCTAACTAGCTTTGGACCAGCTCTTTGTAAATCATGCACAGGTGTTTTGGCATATCTTTTGGCGGTACTTTACACTGTTTATCCTTAGCTTAGGGCTTCAGCTAAACCTTTGAGACAACAGGAAATGTTCCACTAAGTATAGTGTTATGTATGCCAAGATACTTTTGGGGTTATTTCAGTATCCAGCACTGGAAGAAGTCAAAATTAATTTCTTGGATGAGGGCAGAGTTGCCACTGCATAGATAAATTGTGATGTTTAGGATTTGTAGCCCTGTATGTGTAGGTGTGTGTGTATGTGTGTGTGTGATGCATGTGTAGTATTGGGAGAAGGGTAGTGTGTTGGTCAGAGTTCTCCAGAGAAACAGAACCCTGTTCTGGAATTGGCTCCATGTAACTGCTTGAGGAAGGCACTGGCTCATGTAATCATGGAAGCTGGCGAATCCAAAGTCCTTAGGGCAAGTCAGCAGGCTGAAAATTCAGGCAAGAGTTGATGTTGCAGTCTAAAGTCTGACATCTCCAGGGCAGGCTAGCAGGGTGGAAACTCAGGCAGGATTTCTAATTTGCAGTTTCAAAGCAGAATTTCTTCTTTGGGAAACCTCAGTCTTTACTTTTAAGGCCTTTAAATGATTCGATGTGGCTCACCCACGTACAGTAATCCGCTTTATTTAAAGTCAACTGACTGTGTTAATCACATGTAAAAAAAAATACCTTCACAGAAACATCTAGACTAGTGTTTAATCAAACAACTGGGCACTGTAGCTTAGTCAGGCTGACACAGAGAATTAACCCTCATAGGTATGTAGCAATATTTGTTTCTATTTCTTCCTTTATTCTGCTTCTCGATAATGACTGAGACCAAGACCAGTCATAATATCCCAAACATCCATATTACACTTTTTTCATGGACAAAGTAACATCATATCACAGCCTGAAACTACACATTAATTAATGTGGCTCTTTATTTAACATCTGTCCTTCCTACTAGCCTATGAGCGACTTAAGAGCAGATAATGGATCTGCTTTGACTTGCCGTTATATCCTCAGTGCCAAAAGTTATTGTTTTTGAAATTGTCCAGCCCATTTTACTGGGGTAGGAAATCAGATGGGGCAGAGACCTAGGAAAAGACAAAGAATAGGAATTTTGTGTAGAGTCCCCATGTTTCATTCTCCAACACTGAGTGAGGCAGCTGGCAGTTAGGGAGGGCAAAGATTCATGGAGTGAGAGGACCCTTAACAAACAAGTGGCTCTAGGACATTTTTTTTTCTTTGCCTGGTCACTATATGTTAAAAGAAGTAGAGAGAAATTATGATGAGCAGACAAGGTGAGGATTAAAGTTCACTTGTTTAAACCTGAAGGGGAAGAATGTTTCAAAGGGCTTTTGAAGTTAAGCTGTTTGGAAACTGAGAAGTCAAGGAATCAAGAAAATGGAGAAAGCATTGTGTATATGCCCTAAAGGTGCTGATGGTTGGATCTGAGGCTATTATGTGCCTTGTGGTCGTTGCATGAGAGGAAGCCATGAGATTACAGGAAATAAATCAGACTTTCCTGCCCTTTCTGTTTCTATACACTAATTCCTTTAGTCCTATTCCATTATTTTTCCTTTAAACATCCTCTTACTTCCACCTAATACAGAAACAATAAGGAACACAGGATAAAACAAAAGTGATAGAATAGATTGGCTTGGGTTTTCTGGAATCAATATGTTAGGGCCTCAGACCTTAGCGCCAGGCCACTCTCATCTCCTTTTTCTTCCAGCAGCAGGTTGTGCACATGGAGAGGAAGTGTTCAAAGACAGTTGGTATCAGGGACAATCACACTTACTCATTGTATGATTGATCCAAACAGTGTAGCGGGTGCTCCATTGTACATCATCTCACTTAATCCATGAAAATTTGGTATTATTATTTAATTGAGAAAACTGAGGTTCCGAAAGGTTTAGTGATTTGTCAAGTTTCTCAACTAGAAAGTGGTGGATTCAGCATGGAAACCTATTTGATCTGATTTCAAAGCCCAGGTTTTTCTTGCTCCTCCAGACTGGCTTCTGCCCTTGTTACAAGACAATATAGATTTCATCTTACTGTCTCCTGTTCCAAAGGACAAAGTTCCAGGAATCATATGGCTATACCATATCTCCTAGGAAAAGACAGTCAATTCTGTGATATGGCAAGAAAGAGTATCAATGCCCCAAATAACATCTTTAGCTTTTAATCTATTGCTAGAACATGAAATTAAAATTACACATATATACACACATACTACACACACTTCCACTCCCACCATATCATTTATTTTTATTTATTTATTTAATTTTTTTTTTGCGGTACGCGGGCCTCTCACTGTTGTGGCCTCTCCCATTGCAGAGCACAGGCTCCAGACGCGCAGGCTCAGCGGCCATGGCTCACGGGCCCAGCCGCTCCACAGCATATGGGATCTTCCCAGACCGGGGCACGAACCCATGTCCCCTCCATCGGCAGGCGGACTCTCAACCACTGTGCCACCAGGGAAGCCCAACCACCATATCATTTATTAAATGTGCTAAGCACTTTACATAATTTGCTTGCATTATCACCCATAATCCTGCCAGCCATCCTGTAAGATAGATAGTATCCTTCCTATTTTTGAAGAAGAAATTGAAATTGAAGGTTATTTGTCCAAGGTCACACAACAAATACATAGTAGAGCTGGGATGGATACCCACATATCTGTGACTCCAAACTAAGATCTCTTAATTACTATAGTGTCATTCATTCATTCATACAACAAGTATTTACTGAATGCCTTCTCTGTGCCTGCATTATGATAGGTAATGTGGATACAACAATGAAAACCATTAGCTTCTACCCTAAAGGAACTCAATTAGGTTGAAGAAACAGACACATAAATAGGCAATGCTAATGACATTTAAAATGCTGGATATATATTCAGGGTCATCACATGCAGAGATATGTGTAGAACCTGTACATATACATACCTCTATCATGGTAGCTCTGTGGGAAGACATCCAGTTTGGCCTTTTTTTTAGGGGGATGGGTGTTGAGGATTATGTCAGGTAAGGAGGCTTCTGGAAGGAGGTGACTCTTCATATAAGTCTTAGTCAATGAGAAAGAGTTTACCAGCTAGAGATAACTAAAAGGGATAAAGCACATCACATAAAAAGAATTGTGATAAAAAACACAGAAGACAGACAAATTATGATGCCTAGGAGAAAATAAGGTAGTCAAAGTTGATTTTTTCAAAGAATCATTTTCTGTGTGTGTCCTCAGTCATCTCTGATTTTCCTCCACCTATTTTGGAAGCCATTCTGAGTCATGAATTGATATCTGAGAGAAGAAGAATGCAGAAGGCAGAAAGAAAGGCACCACCATTTCTTTGGTGCCTACTGAGTACCAGGTACTGGCCAAGTTTTATCTCATTGAATCCTCACAATATATCTTCAAACTAGAATTATCCTTATTTTAAAGAAAAGGAAATTGAAGTAAGGCTAAAAAACCTCGTCCAGCTTCACTTAGCAAGCTAAAGGAAGAGGTGAGATGCAAACTCAGGATTGTCTTTTACTGAAGCCTCGTGTGTTAGACATGCAACCTCTCTGGAATGAGAGAAGTATAGTTGTTTATATGACATTTTCCTCTACGTTTACTTTACTGAGATGCTTACCAGAGAAAACCTCAGAATCACTATCACTGAATGCCTGTGTAAGAAAACAGTTTTTTACTTTAATTGTCCATCCTCTGCATTTGGAGTTTTGTTTTTCTTTTGTGGTACGCGGGCCTCTCACTGTTGTGGCCTCTCCCGTTGCAGAGCACAGGCTCCGGACACGCAGGTTCAGCAGCCATGGCTCACGGGCCCAGCCACTCCGCGGCATGTGGGATCTTCCCAGACTGGGGCACAAACCCGTGTCCCCTGCATTAGCAGGCGGACTCTCAACCACTGAACCACCAGGGAAGCCCTGCATTTGGAGTTTTATTTACCATATGAGTTTTATGTAAGTTCATAAAAGTCAATAAACTCAATATTCCTGAAATAACTTGCAGTTTAACATCTAGCTAATTAGGGTAACAAAAAGGAAGTTAATTCAATGTGGGTTTATGATAGGGATAAACTTAGTCCCATTTCTTTCCCTGAAGAGAGGAAGAGTTCAGAAATAAAGTAATGTGAGACTGCTGTATCCAAGGAGATAGATGTAAGAACAAAATATTTGTTATGAAACAGTTAAAATCACAGTGCCCTTTTAAAAAGCTAATTATGGTAGCTTAAAGTTATTTTAAGTAAGTTAATTATGCTTAATTAAGGTGATTATGGAATTAACCAGGGGAATTTGAATGAACCATAATGCAGACATGTTTGGCCTCTGAGGCTCAAGTATACCAGTTTGTATAGATCCTAAAACATCTCCATGTGTGCATATAGGAGAAAACATAAAATAAGGCTGAGATTATAGTTTTGATTACACAGAACTACTACTAACAAGGAATAGATTTATACACATGATGTTGCACAGTATAGTAGTATATTTTCAAAAAGTATAACATTTGAGATTCTGTTGGATTTGATTTCATTTACTGTAGGATTCCTTTTGGGAGGCAAATGAGGATTAAAGTTCTAACAGTCAATGCTGTTTATGTTTTGAGAGTCTAAATACTCTTCCCTGTTCACGCATTATTAAATTTATCAGATGCTTTAGGGACTCTGGCTGACTTTAGAAAAGATCTAGCATTTTTACTTGGAGATATAATTTAGACTGAAATATCTAGGTCTGGCATTGTTAGCATCCTGTTCTTGATCCAATAAGGAGCAGGAAACATAGGCAAATGTATAGTCTTCCCTGTATGTTGGTAGTGTTTTTTGAAAAACGTCCCTAATGCCTTCTTGGCTTTGCTGTGGCTGGAATATATCATTCTGTTTTTTGGGGAAATTCCCAGTGAATTATTTTTATTAGGTCAATGGTTCTTAAAGTACACTGTCCTAGAATATTCCAGGTGCTGTGCCCATAGGCTAATTTTAATCTGCTTAGGTTAAGTAATTATTTTCCCTGAGATGAACTTCCCTTCCACATGATAGTCTCAAGAAAATTTGTGCTGATCCAAGTTTCCACCTAGATTTTTAGGCACCTAAATCTTCTTATTAGGTTTCCTGCTGGGTAATTGTTATTCTTTCTCTTTAACAAGGAGTATTACCAAAAAAATCAGTGATATCTGACCATAACTGAATGTTAAATAGACATTGGAAGATTAATTTTTTTTCTCTTGAGGGTAAATCACGCTGGAATGGAGGCCTCAGACAATCAAGCACTGAAGACCTCATAGAGATGCTTAGTTCTACTACAAGTGCTAACATTTACCATCACCTCTCAGGGAACTGCATCTGTCAGAGGGGCCACAGTGGTAGTTTTCCAGTAGGAGATCACAGCAATAGGAACTCCTAATAGAGTCTCTTACCTCCTCAAAGACCGTCAAACAGTTTATGAGACTCTATGAGGCCCTCTAATGAGAAGTACAAGACATTGATGAGCTTTTATAATCAACATTCTTCTCATTTAAACATAATATTTATTTTATTTAATTACCATTTAATAAAATGTATTTCAAGACCAATGCATGCTTATTATAAAATATCAGGAAAACCCAAAGAAGCACAAATAAAAATCTGCTAACAGTGTGTACAATTCCACAGACCGTAGAGATTGGTTCAGCAGAGGTCTTACAAAAGTTAAGTAGCCAAAACCATATTAACAAATTGAAGGATAAAAACCATATGAAAATCTCAATAGATTCAGAAAAAGCTTTTGACAAAATTCAACACCGATTCATGATAAAAACTTTCCAGAAAGTAGGCATAGAGGGAACCTACCTGAACATAATAAAGGTCATATATGACAAACCCACAGCCAACATCATTCTCAATGGTGAAAAAATAATCTTGTTTCCTCTAAGATGAGGAACAAGACCAGGTTGCCCACTCTCACCATTATTATTCAACACAGTTTTGGAAGTTTTAGCCACAGCAATCAGAGAAAAAGAAATAAAAGAAATCCAAATCAGAAAAGAAGAAGTAAAACTGTCACTGTTTGCACATGACATGATACTATACATAGAGAATCCTAAAGATGCTACCAGAAAACTACTAGAGCTAATCAATGAATCTGGTTGAGTAGCAGGATACAAATTTAATGCACAGAAATCTCTTGCATTCCTATACACTAATGATGAAAATTCATAAAAGAAATTATGGAAACACTCCTATTTACCATTGCAACAAAAAGAATAAAGTACCTAGGAATAAACCTACCTAAGGAGACAAAAGACCTGTATGGAGAAAACTATAAGACACTGATGAAAGAAATTAAAAATGATACAAACAGTTGGAGAGATATACCATGTTCTTGGATTGGAAGAATCAACATTGTGAAAATGACTCTACTACCCAAAGCAATCTACAGATTCAATGCAATCCTTATCAACTACCAATGGCAATTTTCACAGAACTAGAACAAAAAATTTCACAATTTGTACGGAAACACAAAAGACCATGAAAAGCAATTTTGAGAAAGAAAAACAGAGCTGGAGGGATCAGTTTCCCTGACTTAAGACTGTACTACAAAGCTACAGTAATCAAGACAGTATGGTACTGGCACAAAAACAGAAATATAGGTCAATGGAACAGGATAGAAAGCCCAGAGATAAACCCACGTACATATGGTCACCTTACCTTTGATAAAGGAGGCAAGAATATAAAATGGAGAAAAGACAGCCTCTTCAGTAGTTGGTGCTGGGAAAACTGGACAGCTACATGTAAAAGAATGAAATTAGAACACTTCCTAACACCATACGCAAAAATTAACTCAAAATGGATTAAAGACTTAAATGTAAGACCAGACACTATAAAACTCTTAGAGGAAAACATACGCAGAACACTCCATGACATAAATCACAGCAAGATCCTTTCTGACCCACCTTCTAGAGAAATGGAAATAAAAACAAAAATAAATAAATGGGACCTAATGAAACTTAAAAGCTTTTGCACAGCAAAGGAAACCATAAACAAGTCAAAAAGACAACCCTCAGGATGAGAGAAAATTTTTGCAAATGAAGCAACTGACAAAGGATTATTCTCCAAAATATACAAGTAGCTCATGCAGCTCAATATCAAAAAAACAAACAACAGATTCAGAAATGGGCAGAAGACCTAAATAGACATTTCTGCAAAGAAGATATACAGATTGCCAACAAACACATGAAAGGATGCTCAACATCACTTATCATTAGAGAAATGCAAATCAAAACTACAATGTGGTATCACCTCACACCAGTCAGAATGGCTATCATCAAAAAATCTATCTACAAAGAGTGTAGTGGAGAAAGGGGAGAGTGTGTGGAGAAAAGGGAGCCCTCTTGTACTGTTGCTGGGAATGTAAATTGATACAGCTACTATGGAGAACAGTATGGAGGTTCCTTAAAAAGCTAAAAATAGAATTGTCATATGACCCAACATTCCCACTACTGGGCATATACCCTGAGAAAACCATAATTCAAAAAGAGTCATGTATCACAATGTTCATTGCAGCTCTATTTACAATAGCCAGGACATGGAAAAAACCTAAGTGTTCATCGACAGATGAATGAATAAAGAAGATGTGGCACACATATACAATGGAATATTACTCAGCCATAAAAGGAAACAAAATTGAGTTATTTGTAGTGAGGTGGATGGACCTAGAGTCTGTCATACAGAGTGAGGTAAGTCAGAAACAGAAAAACAATTACCCTATGCTAACACATATATATGGAATCTAAAGAAAAAAAAAGGTTCTGAAGAACCTAGAGGCAGGACAGGAATAAAGATGCAGATGTAGAGAATGGACTTGAGGACACAGGGAAGGGGAAGGGTAAGCTGGGACGAAGTGAGAGAGTGGCATGGACATATATACACTACCAAATGTAAGATAGATTGCTAGTGGGAAGCAGCTGCATAGCACAGGGAGATCAGCTCGGTACTTTGTAACCACATAGAGGGGTAGGATGGGGAGGGTGGGAGGGAGACTCAAGAGGGAGGGGATATGGGGATATATATATACATATAGCTGATTTACTTTGTTATACAGCAGAAACTAACACAACCTTGTAAAGCAATTATACTCCAGTAAAGATGTTAAAAAAATATAAATAAAAAATAAAAGTTCCATATTTGGAGGGGGAAAAAAAAAAAAAGAAAGTATCTGACTGGCTGGAGCCACACAGTCAAGCTTGTTTGGGATGAGAAGAAACAAGGAAATTAGTGTCCAGAGCTGACTTGGCATTTGGGAATTGGCTGACTGATACACTGCATTTCTAGTCAGTTGGAGCATTTTCAGGGACATGAAAGTTACCTAAATTTCGGTTTGCCGAAGTGGCACTCTAGGTAGGAGAGGCTTCACCTTAGACCTAGAAAATTATATTAACAATACTGCGAAAAGTAAAACTACTTTCAGGATAAATTTTTCTCTTTTGTTTGTAGTAAACTCCCTATGTCCTCAATAAAATTTCACTCATTCAAAAAATAAATCAAAATCTGATGGAAGAAAAAAAAAAGTTAAGTAGCCAAATAGAATCTTTGACTGAATTGATATATGGATATGCAGAAATGGAAATGCCCTCATTCATGGGGGTGCTAGGCTGAAAGGGTGAGAATCTGGAGCTCTTGGTCAATCATATTCCACCCCTGTGGAGGGAACCTGTGCAGAATAAAATGAATACAGAAGCACAGCTGAAAGAAGAACCTTAATGGTGTTATTTGAACCCAAAGATTTGACAATTCTAAACAAGTTCACTATTGGCCTTCACAGTTACATGAGCCAATAAATTCCTTTTTTTGCTTAAGCTGTTTTGAGCTGGGCTTTCGTAACTTGCAGTTGAAAGAGTTCAGACAATACTTGCATGCTTTTGTCTCATTGTGAGGTACTTCAGCATTATGGGAACCCCCAAGGACCTGGGGAATGACTGTTGTGAGGTCATGCTTGAGCCTCAATGTAAAACACACCTGGAAGTATAGGTGAAACAGAAGGACTTTCTAATATGAGAAATAAAAATAAGGGAGACCCAAACTAAATATCTGCTACAGAGGGGGAAATGGTAACTTTACAGTGGAGAAACCTGGATGACACCACCTTAATCAAGTGACCAAGGTTAACATCACCAGTTAAGAAATATTGGTATCATGTATTCCTTAATATGAAGCACTGAGAAGGGCACATCATCTCTCTGGTGTCATAACTGCAATCTGATTATAAGAAAACATTATATAAAGCCCAATGGAGAGACACACTATAAAATAACTCACTAGTACTCTTTGCAAGTGTTAAGACGATGAAAGACAAGGAAAGACTAAGGTCTGTTATGGATTAGAGGAGACTAAAGGGACATGACAGCTAAATGTAATACGAGTCGCAATGCCAATTATCTAATTTAATCAATTTAACGTAATATCAATTAGATCCTTAAGTAGAAAAAAGACATTAGTAGAAAAACTGGTAAAAACTGGATAAAGTCTCTAGTACAGTTAATGGTATTGTACCAATGTTTATTTCTTAGTTTTGATATTTGAATTATGTAAGATATTATGTTAAGGGAAGCTGGTTGAAGAGTTTAAGGGAATTCTCTGTACTTTATAAATCTTCTGTAGATCTAAGATTATTTGAAGATAGAAAGTTAAGATAAACAATGTACATAGCAAGAAAAGGAGTTGGGGAGATGATGAGAGTCATAGAAATGAGAGAGAAATGGCAGAGAAATGGCATTGGCCAACCTAGAAATCCCCTGTGTGGGGATAGAGTATCTCCCCTGCTTTTGCAGAGAAGAAGAGGTACCCAGTGGGTGTTGTTGGATGGAATCTATTCCTCTGCTTCCTTCAGATTTTTAAGGCCCTGCTTTCTGTCTCATGACTTCATCATGGACTTGGCTAATGTCTGGTAGATCACTGGTCAGTTCTTAGTTTCTAGAACTATTGAAACTCTTCATTTCTCTTTGTGCATTAGTATTTAAATGGAAAATTGTGAAAAGGAAAGCCAGACATCTGTATTTTCTCATTCTCTTTATTTGGTAGGAATATTTTCAATATAATTCAAGCAGCCCTTTATGCAGATAATGATTTTATTGAGAACAAGCAGCTTGCATTTTTCTTTATCATTCCCGTGATTAGAATAGTATGTGGAACACAGTAGGTTCTCAATAAATGTCCATTAATGTCACTAAAATATTTTTTGATGCCAGCTACACATTTGAAATCTTATTAAATAATTATAAAAATGTTGTGAACTTTTTGACAAATTTATATCTTTTTATTAAACATGTAATATGTGCCAACTACTATGTTGAGTGGTTTATTTTCTTAGTCCTCACAACATCAATGGGGCAGATGTTATTGTTATCACTTGAAAGATGGGGTAAATGGGACCCAAAGAGGTTAAAAAACTTACCCCAGTTCACAAAATTACTAAGTTGCCAGGCTAGGATTCTAACCTTTCTTTGTCTGACTCCCATCTTCATGTTGCTAACTATGACACTCTACTGCCTTTCTGAAAATATGTGATGCATTTTTAAGTGGTTGCAAGATTTATATATTTAAAATGAATAATTGCATGGCTTTTTTAAAAAAATATAAATGGGAGAATATTATATCCTAATTTTAAAATTAGAAGCAATATATCAATTCAGCATACAAGTGCTTTGTTATTCTTATGTTTGCTTCAAGTGCATTGGAATAAAGCATATCCCTTATATCAGTGGTCCTCAACCTTTCTGGCACCAGGGACCAGTTTCGTGGAAGGCAATATTTCCAGGGAAATTGGGGGAGGGTTCAGGCGGTAATGCGAGTGATGAGGAGCGATGGGGAGCGGCAGATGAAGCTTTGCTCTCTTGCCCGCTGCTCATCTCCTGCTGTGCAGCCCAGTTCCTAACAGGACACAGACTGCTACTGGTCCACGGCCTAGGGGTTGGGGACCCCTGCCTTATATCTTATCCAACATCATCAGAATAAAAAGACAGAGATTAATATAACTCCTGTTTGGTCTTGGGTATAGTGTTAAGATTCTTAGCCCTACAACACATGTGTGCATGCGCGCATGCGCAAACGCACACACACACACCCCCCAAAAGCAGGTATATCAGGTTTTATGTAATATGCATGTATTTTAAAGTGAAGTTTGAATGCTCTTAAATGCTCAGTTGGAAAACACAAAGCACAGAGTCAAAGAAAATTGCTACAAAACTCAAAAAGAAGGTTAATATATCTTAGGACTTTGTCTTGTTAGTTTGTTTTCTTCATGCCCATTTTTTATGTCACAAAATAAGCACTTAGGGAGTCAAGTAGGGTTTCTTTTTCCCTGCAATATGTTATTTCCTTCCTAATTGGTCAATTCAGGGCAAACACATCATTATACACACAGGGGACTCACTATAGCATAAAATTTTGTGTAAGGCAGATCCATCTTGAGCAGTGAGAGCACCTTTAAGTGCCAAGAGGCACTTGCTATAGCTTTGCTTCACCTATTAGAGAGGCCCTCAGCAAGGCAGCCTTATGGGACCTCTTTTGGATGCCAACTGATGAAAATGATGATGAGAATTTCTTCAACCTTTAGAAGTCTTGTATTATGCTTAAGAATAAGATTTTCTGTTGCTGCCACAGGCTGGTATCCAATTAAAGGATTCTGTGGTCATTTTGAAATGAAAAATGAATTGTATTATTCAGGATCTCCCACTTAAGAAGCCAGGGTACTTTGGTGCCATCAGCATAGTGAGAAGCCCTGGGCTCCTCTTGCCTGATATAAAGTTAGAGCCATCTGAGCAGGGCTCACTTGGCATCTTGTGCCGTTTGGAACTAATCCAGTGAATTGGAGAGGCAAGCAGGAGACAAGCTGAAATGGAAAACAGCCAGCCACTGGCCCAGTACCATGAGGCTCAGAATTATTCTGCAGAAAGTGAATTATTTCTTTTCAATGTATGACTCTCTTTGTGAACAGAACATAATGGCAGGGAGTGAAAAGGAAGTGCTCTATCGGGATTTGGCTGAGTGAGTTATGGAGCAAGTATGTGTGCTTGGAAGAGCTGGGAGGGGTGGATTGGAATAAAATATGATCACTGGTCCAAGCTAGTTCACAGCACTGCACAGCCATCTGTTATCACTCAACCTAGCATGATGGTCAGGCTCCCAAGGAAAGAGACTTCAGGTAGGAATGCAAAGTTGTAGGTGTATAGGGAGTTCAGGAGAAATAACGACGTTCAGAAAAAATTAAATGAGCTAATCCCTGGGGTTTGACAAGTTAATATCAACACATGGTCATCCAGAAAGGACAGGTCAGCAATTTTTCACAATTAGACATTTTTCCAAAGAGGAAAATGGTTTGATTAGAATTATGTCTTCTATCATTTTTTTTTAAATCATTTTATGGTGGAATCATCATTTATGGAAATGAGGACCAACATTTCTTAGGTCAAACTGGATGCTCAGATTTATGTTAAGAGCAGATATTTAGCCCAGGGCCGCTTGTGGCATGACCCAAATGTCTGGAATACAGAGAGAGGACTCTCAAAGGCTAGGGTATGTTTAGGGATGACACAGAGGATATGGTTTAAGCCTTTTAGTTTGGTACTTAGAATTCTCAGTAAAGGAGTATTCTAGATTGTTTCTTAGGAGCTTTGTAGGTATGAGAATGTTACAGTCCCTCTTTCCTTCTGAAGAATCTCATTAATTTTTACAGTAAAATCTTCCATGGTATATTTTTCTAACTGTACCTCCCACCACAGCGCCATAAACGGGGGATACAACTCCTTAACCAGCATGAGACTCAATAAACATTAGCTGAATGTGTGAAAGAAGAATGCCATCCTTGTGAATCTAGTGAGAAACAGATAGGCTTCGAGTAAAACCTACACCTCTTACACTGTGTTCCTCCTCCCCTTCAATGTAATCCTTCGCAACACAGTTTATAACTCAATGAATCCTCTAAGTTTCATTTTTACTATTTTCTCAGGTACAGTCTCTTTTCTTCAGAGGTAAATTACTTTTTTTTTTTAACATCTTTATTGGAGTATAACTGCTTTACAATGGTGTGATAGTTTCTGCTTTATAACAAAGTGAATCAGTTATACATATACATATGTTCCCATATCTCTTCCCTCTTGCATCTCCCTCCTTCCCACCCTTCCTATCCCACCCCTCTAGGTGGTCACAAAGCACCGAGCTGATCTCCCTGTGCTATGCGCTGCTTCCCACTAGCTATCCATTTTACATTTGGTAGTGTATATATGTCCATGCCACTCTCTCAGTTCATCCCAGTTTACCCGTCACCCTCCCCGTGTAGAAGTAAGTTACTTTCGTTAGGACTTAGTAGTCCTTCGTGGGTGATAATAGACTCTGCCATTAATGATCCCTAGAGATAAGACCAAAAGTCTGGGAAAGCTGGAGATGAGGTGGAAGCTTGGTGCAGATGAGGGGGACTGTCAGGTCACAGACATGTCAAGATTGGTTATGGCAGTGTATGAGGCAGGGTGGGTTGGAGTCAGAATGTCAAAGCAAGTCATGTCAAGAATGGGTAAGCTATAGAGTACTTCCTATGGATCAACTTCAGTCATTTGTAACTATCTCAATTCTCCATATCTTACCTCATGGTTTGACTGTATTCAGCATCCTCACACAGGGCATAAGACAAACACCACTTATATGATGCATGCAAAAAAAAGTAATAGCCTGTGTCATCAGCTGCTCTTCTGCTTCCGATTCACTCACTAGAGTGGAATAGACTCATGGGTATAGGTGTATTTATCCCTGGGAACTGTGGCTTCGATTGCACCTTCTGAACCATAGCTTAGCTGCACAGGTGTCTTACATCACAGGTAGACCAGAGGAGTAGAATTAGAATTCGGGGCTAGGATGAACAATTGTCTTTTCCCCAGGATGAGGGGGTTTCCAGGATGTGGAGATTCCGTGTTAGAATTGAGGTGATGCTGGGAAAATTATCCTTGTTTTTCCTAGACTGATGAGTCTGGGGGTTAACTGAACAGACTGGCAAGGATTATGGTAACTGACTTGGGATATGATGTTGTATAAGAACTCCCCACTTCACTTTTGTACGTCAAAGCAGGTCAGCCTCTCTCTAACCTCTTCCCCTTGAGGCTGTTCTGTTAGACTGTGTGGGGCTTATTTTTGTCCTAAGGCCATGGCAGAGGAAGCAGGATCTATACTATTGGCTTAACCACTTCATCTTACGTAGGGAGGTAACATTAATACATTAGGGCATCCATCTGGCTGGGTTTCATTGCCAGTACAAAGTTACTTTTTGATTCATGATACATTTGGATCTAAAAACACCCACTATGTAAATTTTGATCAGTGCTGTGCTTGCTCTCAGTTTGAATGTCTCAACAAAAGGAGAAAATATACCTGTAGAAGAAAATTCCCACACGTTTCACCTTTCTCATCCAAGTTTGCATAATCACCAATAGAACTCTAAGAAATATCCTCTGAAACTGTCATGCAAACAGGGGTGAATTCAGAATCAGGAACAAGAATGCCAAAGCAGGAACAAAGGTGAGGGCAGATTGAAAGTGGCAGTCAAAGCAAATGCAAGTCACCCACGGATTCTGCTGTGTGTCACTTCCCGTGAGCCATGATTTCTGCTGCATTTTATTCCACTTGCTCTGTGAGTGGCTCTGATGGCCCTGAAGAGCCCTGTGTGTGCAGAGTGGCTTCCTAGAAGTACTGGATATTTTCTTGTAGAAACAATTCTGGTTCCCTTGGATTGTGTCTTGAAATTCTTTCATGCACATTCTAAATTACCTTTTTTAGTAAAGATTTTAAATCGTCAGTAGCAGCAGAGGGAATAATTGGAATGTGGACATATCACAATTACATTTTGAGCCTATTACCTAATTTCTGCCCTTAGAATTTACTTAATCATGCTAAATTAATGACAATAAAAATCTATGGCTCTGAAAAACATTTTGTGAAATTTTTCTTTTAGTTCATAAACTTTTCAGATTACCTTCAGAAGACCTTGTGGGACAAAGACATTCTGTACTTAGA
The DNA here is from genome assembly GCF_949987515.2 of Delphinus delphis. Taxonomy (NCBI): domain Eukaryota; kingdom Metazoa; phylum Chordata; class Mammalia; order Artiodactyla; family Delphinidae; genus Delphinus; species Delphinus delphis. The sequence goes on from NC_082700.1 coordinate 33,224,243, forward strand.
TATCACAATGTGGTTATGAACTCCAGAGAAAATTTTCCAAAGTTCTTTGTGTGTTAACTCTGCAGTACTTCAGTTACTTTCTACTCAAAGTGTGGTCTGAGGGCAGGCAGCATCAGCATCACCTGGAATCTTGCTAGAACTGCAAACTCAGGCCTAGCCTCAGAACTATTGAGTCGAATTTGTATGTCAGCATGATTCCCAGGCAATTAGTAAACACACTAAAGTTTGAAAAGTAGTACTGTAGAGAGAATTTGAAGGAAAAATGAGAGGATGGTTCCAGCCATAATATACGAGTCCAAGCAATCTGTCCTGCAGTCATAGAGCCCCTCGCCTTTGGAATGTCCACCCAAGACCTGATGTATTTGCAGTAGAACACAAATTCTGTGATAGAAGAGAATTCTCCCAAGCATCAACGTCCCATGTTTTATGAATGTTGGTGCCACTTTTACTGTTTTTGCAAACACATTACTACATTTGGAACTTGACTTTTTGTCTACTCAAGGAAAACGACAGCTGCAATCCATTTTCCAAAACTTCAGTGCTTTGGGTAAAGTGCTTGTTTTGTTGTTTGGAAGAGACATGTCATAGAGGAGCAGAGTTGGAAGGGGACTCTGCTGAAGTTTTTTCATGGGAGTTCCCATTAAACTTCCAGGAGAGAAATAGGTAGTTAAGTAGGTAGTTAGGACCTATAAGCTCTTAGCATCAAAAGATGCAATGCCTTAGAATTATGCTGCTAGATGCTTAATAAGGCCATAGCAACTCTGTTGTAGTCTGAGATTATTGAGGGGAGAATTAGAGATGAAACACCAGTTCCTTTTATTTTCATGGAAAGTTGTTCTTTTGATCCATATGTAAACCACACAGTACTAAGTTTTCCTTTTTTAATAACTATATTATTATCATTTTAAAATAGAAGTGTAATAGACATATAACATTATATTAATTTTAATTGTACAACATAATGATTTGATACATGTATATATGTATTGCCAACGATCACAAGTCTAGTTAATATCCGTCGTGACACACAGTTACAACTTCTTTTCTTGTGATAAGAACTTTTAAGATCTACTCTCTTAGCAGCTTCCAAAAATACAATACAGTATTATTAACTATAGTCATCATGCTGCATATTACATCTCCAGGACTCAGTTATTTTACAGCTGGCAGTTTGCACCTTTGACCCCCTTCACCCATTTTGACCCACCTCTGGCAATCACCAATCTGTTCTCTGTATCTATGAGCTTGATTTTTTATTTTTAGGTTCCACGTATAAGTAAGATCATATTGCATTTGCCTCTCAATGTCCGACTTACTTCACTTAGCATAATACCTTCAATGTCCATCCATATTGTCACAAATGGCAAGATTTCCTTCTTTTTTATGGCTGAATCATATTCTATTATATATATATAATATAAATATTATATATATTTACCACATTTTCTTTATCCATTCATCTATCAATGGACATTTAGGTTGCTTCCATGTCTTGGCCATCGTAAATAATGCTGCAATGAGCATGGTAGTGCATATATCTTTTCTAGTTAGTGTTTTCATTTCCTTCAGATAAGTAACCAGAATGGAATTTCTAGATCATATGGTAGTTTTTTTTCTAATTTCTTGAGGAATCTCTGTACTGTTTTTCATAGTAGCGGCACCAATTTACATTCTCCAGTGATAAGGTTTTGAAGCTGCAGAGACAGAAGACTTGGAGGCATTAGCAAATTTTTCTCTATTAACATTGTGAACCAGGGTCTCTGAGTACATTCCAGAGCCACTGTGTCACATAACTCTAGGGAGCCCCATTCACATTGTGGTTTATGTGAGTGGGGCTCCCTGGAGTTGTGCATATCCAGAATTCTGTTTACATTTCCCAGTGTGGACAGTAGGTAAAAAGGGTATAAACAGAGTTATTTCTTTCATTCAACATCTATTTAACATAATTATGCTCAACTAATGCTGCATATCAAAATCATCCCTAGAACTATAAGAGATATAGGTACCCAGGCCATATTTCTGTAGATATTAATTCACTAGGTCTGGGGCAGGACCTAGAAATCTTTATTTTTATAAAACTCTAGGTAATTCTGATGTGCTGTCAACTCCATATTTAGTGCTAAGACAGATGTTTAAAAAATTAAGACACTATGCCTTCAAGGCATCTGTAATTCTGTAAGAGAGACATGAATGTAAATGACACATGATACTATAATATTTTAGAGCTGTGATAGGTGCAAGGACCAAGAGTCCTGGAATGATTGTGACAGAGAATGGAGCTGAACTCTTGGGCACATTTTTGGATGTTTGTGTGTATGTGTATCTCTAAGCAAAATGACCATGTTTGTGTGCATGTGCATCTCTAAGCAAAATGACCATGACCTCATGGTCATCTATGTTATCTTCCCTCTTCTGTATTCTACACTAACTTGTTGAGCTCTGACCTCTTCCCAGTAGACATCTCTACAGATGCCTGGGGTCTCCAGTCTACTGTTTTAAACTCTGTTAAAAAATGATGTATTTGTTCACACTGAACTCTCTATAATTGGTGATCCTGTTGAGTTGCTTTTCATGGAAATTTTTCATGTTAGTAGACTAACCAAGACCGTAATGGGACCTGGAGATTGACAGCCTGCATTGGGGGAGGTGTGTATGTGTGTGTGTGTGTGTGTGTGTGTGTGTGCATGCAAGTCAGGAGTGAGAGTCCCAAGGCTCCTTGTAATCCCACTAGGTGGTCATCTCTTATTACTACATTTCAGGCTGACTCAAAATTTAGCAATTAGGGTAGGAAATGAGGGGAAAGAGAGGAGTATCAACTGCTTCTAGGAGCTTACAGCAGTGTTAGTTTGAAATGAAGCACTAATTCAGAGAAGTGCTGAGCAAGAGGAGAACGGGGAAATTAAAGGAAATGAAACTCCAATGAAGTTGATCAGGTCTTAACGAGCAGTGAAAATCGATGAGGTAAAAGATGTTTGTTTCCTTAAGAAGATATTTTCCTGTTTTTTAAAATAGTAAGGTGTCAAATGCAGTCTCTATTTTAGTAATGATTAAGATATATTTTCCTTATGTTTCTTCACCCTTACAGTGGCTTTCAAATTGTTTCCTTGAATTCTTATCATGAAAATGACATTGCCTTATTATTTTTACTTCATACATGAATAAACTGAGGGAAATTGTTGTTCTAAGGCAAGCCAGATTCTTGATCATTAAATTCATTTCATAGATTTCTGGGTAACGAAGCCAGAGCGTCAATATCTCAGCCTCATAACTATCCAAGCTGTAGTGATAGGAAGGTTATTAATACCATTTCAGGGAAGCTTCTCTGAAAGTAAATACAAAACAGTGAAGAGTTCAACTCTCTTGTATGAATTGTTATAAGTTATAGAACCCAGGGTTTAAACTTTCAGATTTATGTTCATTTTGATAGATTATTCATCCTGTGCCTTACCTAGAGCTTCAGAGAGTGAAGCCAAAGAAACTTGGAACTTTTCCTCTGAGGTCTCTCTGTCACAGATGATCACTTCCTGCTGGTTGACGGGATGCTGAGGATGTTCACAAGTTGACTTTTTGAATTGTCTGAGCCTCACCACCCCGCAAATGGCCATGGGTATCTGGGCCTTAACTTTGCTGATAACACTGGACAAGAATACACAGGTATTCCAAAATACTTCAAAATATGTTAATCTCTGGTGTGAGGTGAACATGTTGCTTGTCCTAAGATTTCATTTGCAATGATTTTCACACTTTCCTTTCTGGGAGACACTACTGCAGGAGATGAAAAATACAACAAAATTTTTTGAGAAATAAACACATATGCTTTGAATCATCTGTTTGAATTCTCCTAGATTTAAAATCATGGGACCTGCACAAGGATATTGGTAGGTCATACATATATTGTTTTAGTTATCAGGAGGGTCAACCACAGTTTAAGTATGAGCCTGGCTGATACTGCTGTTTAAAAGCTATGGGGAAAGCCCTGCATGAACTTCTGATTTGTTTGTCAAACTTGTCTGAGAGTATGTACATCTCTGTCTGTTTTTATGTGAGAGTACAACACAGCTGGAATTCAAAACACTAAGAATATTACTCAGTGAAATTTTGTTGATAGATTTTTTTCTTCTTTGCACTTTGAAATGAACAAAGCCATCACTTTACAGTACTGTCAAGATTTGAAAGTCCACAAAAAGTAAGATAGATGTGATAGTGGGGAATGCCTGTACACTAAATGAATCATCTATTTAGCAGCAACTAATTCATCTGTAGACCACTTTATAGGAAGTACAATAGACCTGGACCTCTTTTGCAAGCTCTCTCTCTTTCTCTCTCTCTCTCTCAGAATCAGGGCATGTCTTCAAAGCAAAAACTTTAAGTCTAAATTCATGGCAAGGTTTCAGGATTATACAAATCTAGGATTCATGAAGTGAATAAAACAAATTAGTCACTCAATAATATAAACAACATGCAGGAGTTTTGCAGTCTATCAATGAAAACTAATTAAGTATACATCAGTGCTCATCTCAGGAGATTAGAGCATTGACAAGCTATAGGGTGTGCAATGGAACTTGTTAAGAGTACTGAAAAACACCCTCTTTACCATTTCCTAATGATCTGTACAATCAAGCCAATGACATATTCTTTAATTGCTTGTTTGCTGGCCTGGAACACTGAATTTCACATTTCATTAGTTTGCACTGTTAGATGTTCCAGTTCCCAGCCATGGTGGTGTCTGGAACAAACAGCCTCAGGAGGGGCAGGTAGATTATGAAACTATGGTTTTCAGAGTGTTTCCTAATTAAATTAGCAAGGGTCTATAATATGCCTTGATTTACTTAAACCCTTGTTAATAAAATTTCTAGAGTAACAGGAATATGCTTCACTATACTCTGTGGTAAAGACTTTTGAGCACTGATTCTAACCATATCATTGCCTAACAACAGGAGCCACTTTAATTCCAAAACCCTTATTCAAGAACAGGGTGAAATTAGCAGTTAGTGGTCAATTTCCACTTCATAGGAAGGTTGAATGTGATGACTGTGGGTGCGGTATTTGTCTTACTCCTTTCTCTTGACCACTTCAGCATCTCCTCAGCAAAGGAAGGCAAAACACAGGAATCAGCAAAAATGGAGTGAGAATTGGACAAAACTGAAATAGTTGTGGAAAGAGGACTTAAAACTGTATTATGCATTGACTGTTTACTGACACCATTGTAATTTTGGAAAAGGTTGATAGACTCCATTCAATGTCTTTGTAGTCACAGGGAGTCCCATTTTTAATTCTGTTTCAGTAACAATAGTAACCATAATTTATGTAGTATCTACTATGTGCCAGACACTATGCTAAATGCTTTGTTCACATTATTTTCTCATCTTGAAATCAAACCTTTGAGGTTTATTTTTTGTAATTCTCAGTTTGCTAGGGAGAAAAGTGAATCGTTGTTGAATAGTTTGTCCAAGGTCATTGCTAATAAGTGCTAGAGCACTTTAAAACCATGTCAGCCTGACCCCAGAGCCCATGAAATTCCAACTGTCATCTGTTTCACCAACCTACTCAAGTTGGGAGCTAGTAAAATGAGGTGTGTCCTTTCTGAGCCCATCCTAGTGCATAGAAATTTGATATTTGTGTGGGTGATTGAAAATGCTTTCCTATTTAAAATTCAAATATTAGTTCTTAGAAATAGATGACTCACTTATATTACTACTTTAAAACAGCCAGGGATACAAATGTCAGGACAAGTGGTTTCTGCTTATGGGATTACTCTCAATTTGTGCAAGGGTATTTTACTGCATTGATTGAATTTATTTATTTATTTTATTGTTTATATTTTTAATATCTTTATTGGAGTATAATTACTTTACAATGGTGTGTTAGTTTCTTCTTTATAACAAAGTGAATCAGCTTTACATATATATATATATATATATATATATATATCCCCATATCTCTTCCCTCTTGCATCTCCCTCCCTCCCACACTCCATATCCCACCCCTCTAGGTGGTTACAGAGCACCGAGCTGAAATCCCTGTGCTATGCAGCTGCTTCCCACTAGCTATCGATTTTACATTTGGTAGTGTATATATGTCCCTGCCACTCTCTCACTTTGTCCCAACTTATGCTTCCCCCTCGCCGTGTGCTCAAGTCCATGCTCTAGTTGGTCTGCATCTTTACTCCTGTTCCACCACTATGTTCTTCATAAAATTTTTTTTTTATATTCCATATATATGTGTTAGCATACGGTATTTGTTTTTCCATTTATAACTTACTTCACTCTGTAGGACAGACTCTATGTCCATCCACCTCACTACAAATAACTCAATTTCATTTCTTTTTATGGCTGAGTAATACTCCACTGTATATTTGTGCCACATCTTCTTTATCCATTCAGATATTGATGGACACTTAGTTTGCTTCCACGTCCTGGCTATTGTAAATAGAGCTGCAATGAATATTGTGGTACATGACTCTTTTTGAATTATGCTTTTCTCAGGGTATATGCCCAGTAGTGGGATTGCTGGGTCGTATGGTAGTTCTATTTTTAGTTTTTTAAGGGACCTCCACACTGTTCTCCATAGTGGCTGCATCAATTTACATTCCCACCAATAGTGCAAGAGGGTTCCCTTTTCTCCACACCCTCTCCAGCATTTATTGTTTGTAGATTTTTTGATGATGGCCATTCTGAATGCTGTGAGGTGATACATCATTGTAGTTTTGATTTGCATTTCTCTAATGATTAGTGATGTTTAGCATTCTTTCATGTATTTGTTGGAAATCTGTATATCTTCTTTGGAGAAATGTCTATTTAGATCTTCTGCCCATTTTGGGATTGGGTTGTTTGTTTTTTTGATATTGTTTGTAAATTTTGGAGATTAATCCTTTGTCAGTTGCTTCATTGCAAAAATTTTCTGCCATTCTGAGGGTTGTCTTTTCATCTTGTTTATGGTTTCCTTTGCTGTGCAAAAGCTTTTAAATTTCATTAGGTCCCATTTATTTATGTATTTTTTATTTCCATTTCTCTAGAAGGTGGGTCAAAAAGGATCTTGCTGTGATTTATGTCATAGAGTGCTGTGCCTATGTTTTCCTCTAAGAGTTTTATAGTACCTGGCCTTACATTTAGGTCTTTAATTCATTTTGAGCTTATTTTTGCATATGGTGTTAGGGAGTGTTCTAATTTCATTCTTTTACATGTAGCTGTCCAGTTTTCCCAGCACCACCTATTGAAGAGGCTGTCTTTTCTCCATTGTATATTCTTGCCTCCTTTATCAACAGTAAGGTGACCATATGTGCATGGGTTTATCTCAGGGCTTTCTATCTTTTTCTATTGACTTATATTTCTGTTTTTGTGCCAGTACCATACTGTCTTGATTACTGTAGCTTTGTAGTATAGTCTGAAGTCAGCGAGCCTGATTCCTCCAGCTCTGTTATTCTTTCTCAGCATTGCTTTGGTAGTTTGAAAGGGATTGCATTGAATCTGTAGATTTCTTTGGGTAGTAGAGTCTTTTTCACAATGTTGATTCTTCCAATTGAAGAACATGGTATATCTCTCAATCTATTTGTAACATCTTTAATTTCTTTCATTAGTGTCTTATAATTTTCTGCATACAGGTCTCTTGTCTCATTAGGTAGGTTTATTCCTAGGTATTTTATTCCTTTTGTTGCAGTGGTAAATGGGAGTGTTTCCTTAAATTCTCTTCCAGATTTTTCATCATTAGTGTATAGGAATGCAAGAGATTTCTGTGTATTAATTTTGTATCCTGCTACTTTACCAAATTCATTGATTAGCTCTAGACGTTTTCTGGTAGCATCTTTAGGTTTCTCTATGTATAGTAACATGTCATCTGCAAACAGTGGCAGCTTTACCTCTTTTACAATTTGGATTCCTTTTATTTCTTTTTCTTCTCTGATTGCTTTGGCTAAAACTTCCAAAATAACATTGAATAATAGTGGTGAGTGCAGGCAACCTTGTCTTGTCCCTGATATTAGTGGAAATGGTTTCAGTTTTTCACCATTGAGGACAATGTTGGCTGTGGGTTTGTCATATATGGCCTTTATTATGTTGAGAAAAGTTCCCTTTATGCCTACTTTCTGGAGGGTTTTTTTTTTTTTTATCAAAAGTAGGTGTTGAATTCTGTCGAAAGCTTTTTCTGCATCTATTGAGATGATCACATGGTTTTTACTCTTCAATTTGTTAATATGGTGTATCACATTGATTTATTTGCATATGTTGAAGAATCCTTACATGTCTGGGATAAACCCCCCTTGATCATGGTGTATGATCCTTTTAATGTGCTGCTGGATTCTGTTTGCTAGTATTTTGTTGAGGATTTTTGTATCTATATTCATCAGTGATACTGGCCTGTAGTTTTCTTTCTTTGTGACATCTTTGTCTGGTTTTGGTATCAGGGTTAAGGTGGCCTCGTAGAATGAGGTTGGGAGTGTCTCTCCCTCTGCTATATTTTGGAAGAGTTTGGGAAGGATAGGTGTTAGCTTTTCTCTAAATGTTTGATACAATTCACCTGTGAAGCCATCTGGTCCTGGGCTTTTGCTTGTTGGAAGATTTTTAATCACAGTTTCAATTTCAGTGCTTGTGATTGGTCTGCTTATATTTTCTATTTCTTCCTGGTTCAGTCTCGGAAGGTTGTGCTTTTCTAAGAATTTGTCCATTTCTTCCAGGTTGTCCAGTTTATTGGCATATAGTTGCTTGTAGCAATCTCTCATGATCCTTTGTGTTTTTGCAGTGTCAGTTGTTACTTCTCCTTTTTCATTTCTAATTCTATTGATTTGAGTCTTCTCCCTTTTTTTCTTGATGAGTCTGGCTAATGGTTTATCAATTTTGTTTATCTTCTCAAGGAACCAGATTTAGTTTTATTGATCTTTGCTATTGTTTTCTTCATTTCTTTTTCATTTATTTCTGATCTGATCTTTATGATTTCTTTCCTTCTGCTAACTTTGGGGCTTTTTTGTTCTTCTTTCTCTAATTGGTTTAGGTATAAGGTTAGGTGGTTTATTTGAGGTGTTTCTTGTTTCTTAAGGTAGGGTTGTGTTGCTGTAAACTTCCCTCTTAGAACTGCTTTTGCTGCATCCCATAGGTTTTCAGTCTTGTGTTTTCATTGTCATTTGTTTCTAGGTATTTTTTGATTTCCTCTTTGATTTCTTCAGTGATCTCTTGGTTATTTAGTAGTGTATTGTTTAGCCTCCATGTGTTTGTATTTTTTATAGATTTTTTTCCTGTAATTGATATGTAGTCTCATAGCATTGTGGTCAGAAAAGATACTTGATATGACTTCAATTTTCTTAAACTTACCAAGGCTTCATTTGTGACCCAGGATATGATCTATCATGGAGAATGTTCCATGAGCACTTGAGAAGAAAGTGTATTCTGTTGTTTGTGGATGGAATGTCCTATTAATATCAATTAAGTCCATCTTGTTTAATGTATCATTTAAAGCTTGTGTTTCTGTAGTTATTTTGATTTTGGATGATCTGTCCATTGGTGAAAGTGGGGTGTTAAAGTCCCCTACTATGATTGTGTTACTGTCAATTTCCCCTTTTATGGCTGTTAGTATTTGCCTTATGTATTGATATACTCCTATGTTGGGTGTATAAATATTTTCAATTGTTGTATCTTCTTCTTGGATTGATCCCTTGATCATTATGTAGTGTCCTTCTTTGTCTCTTGTAGTAGTCTTTATTTTAAAGTGTATTTTTTTCTGATAAGAGAATTGCTATTACAGCTTTCTTTTGATTTCCATTTGCATGGAATATCATTTTCCATCCCCTCACTGTCAGTCTGTATGTGTCCCTAGGTCTGAAGTGGGTCTCTTGTAGACAGCATATGTACGGGTCTTGTTTTTTTACCCATTCAGCTAGTCTATGTGTTTTGGTTGGAGCATTTAATCCATTTACATTTAAGGTAATTATCAATATGTATGTTCCTATTATCATTTTCTTAATTGTTTTGGGTTTGTTATTGTAGGTCTTTTCCTTGTCTTGTGTTTCCTGCCTAGAGAAGTACCTTTAGCATTTGTTGTAAAGCTGGTTTGGTGGTGCTGGATTCTTTTAACTTTTGTTTGTCTGTAAAGGTTTAAATTTCTCTGTCAAATCTGAATGAGAATCTTATTGGCTAGAGTAATCTTGGCTGTAGGTTTTTCCCTTTCATCACTTTAAATATTTCCTGTCTCTCCCTTCTGGCTTGCAAAGTTTCTCCTGAAAGATCAACTATTAACCTTATGGGGTTTCCCTTGTATGTTTTTTGTTGTTTATTCCCTTGCTTCTTTTAATATTTTTTCTTTGTATTTAATTTTTGATAGTTTGATTAATATGTGTCTTGGCGTGTTTCTCCTCGGATTTATCCTGTATGGGACTCTCTGCACTTCCTGTACTTGATTACCTATTTCCTTTCCCATATTAGGGAAGTTTTCAACTATAATCTCTTCAAATATTTTCTCAGTCCCTTTCTTTTTCTCTTCTTCTTCTGGGACCCCTATAATTCGAATGTTGGTGCATTTAATGTTATACCTGAGGTCTCTGAGACTCTCCTCAATATTTTTCTTTCTTTTTTATTTTTTCTGCTCTGTGATAGTCATTTCCACTATTTTATCTTCTAGGTCACTTATCTGGTCTTCTGACTCAGTTATTCTGCTATTGATTCCTTCCAGAGAATTTTTAATTTCATTTATTGTGTTGTTCATCATTGTTTGCTTGCTCTTTAGTTTTTCTAGGTCCTTGTTAAACATTTATGGTATTTTCTCCATTCTATTTCCAAGATTTTGGATCATCTTTACTATCATTATTCTGAATTCTTTTTCAGGTAGAATGCTTATTTCCTCTTCATTTGTTTGGTGTGGTGGATTTTTACCTTGCTCTTTCATCTTCTGTGTGTTTATTTGTCTTCTAATTTTGCTTAACTTACTGTGTTTGGGTCTCCTTCTCACAGGCTGCAAGTTTGTAGTTCCCATTGTTTTGGCGTCTGCCCCAGCCTTAGCGTCTCATGCCCCAGTGGCTAAGGTTGGTTCAGTGGCTTGTGTAGGCTTCCTGGTGGAGGAGACTGGTGCCTGTATTCTGGAGGGTTGGGATGGATCTTGTCTTTCTGGTGGGTAGGGCCACGTCCTGTCATGTGTTTTAGGGTGTCTTGAACCTTGTATGACTTTCAGCAACCTCTCTGTTAATGGGTGGGTTTGTGTTCCTATCTTGCTCGTTGTTTAGCATGGGGTGTCCATCACTGGAGGTTGCTGGCCATTGGGTGGCGCTGGCTCTTAATGTTGAGATGTAGATATCTGCGAGAGCTCTTGCCCATTGATATTACGTGGAGCTGGGAGGCCTCCTGTGGACCAATGTCCTGAACTTGGCTCTCCCATCTCAGAGGCACAGGCCTGACACTCAGCCAGAGCACCAAGGCCCTGTCATCCACATGGCTCAGAATAAAAGGGAGAAAAATAGAATGAAAAAAATGAAATAAAATAGTTATTAAAATAAAAAAATAATTATTAAAAATAAAAAAATTAAAAAGTAATTTAAAAAAAACAGAGAAAAAGAGAGCAATGAAATCAAAAACCAAAACCCCAGTGATAAGAAGCGATTAAAAACTATACTAAAAAAATAGAAGGATGGCCCGACAGAACCCTAGGACAAATGGTAAAAGCAAAGTTATACAGACAAAATTGCACACAGACACATACACAATCACAAAAAGAGAAAAACGAAAAAAATATATACATCGTTGCTCCCAAAGTCTACCACCTCAATTTGGGATGATTTGTTTTCTATTCATGTATTCCACTGATGCAGGGTACATCAAGTTGATTGTGGAGATTTACTCCACTGCTCCTGAGGCTGCTGGGAGAAATTTCCCTTTCTCTTAATTGTTCTTACAGCTCCTGGGGTTCAGCTTTGGATTTGGCCCTGCCTTTGCATATAGGTCGCCTGAGGTCATCTGTTCTTTGCTCGGACAGGACGGAGTTAAAGTAACAGCTGATTAGGGGGCTCTCATTCAGGCCGGGGAGAGAGGAGTATGGCATTCGGGGTGAGCCTGCGGCCGCAGAGGCCATAATAACATTGCAGTGTGAGGCACGCCATGTGTTCTCCCGGGGGAGTTGTTCCTGGATCACGGGACCCTGGCAGCGGCGGGCTGCACAGGCTCCCGGGAGGGGATATGTGGATAGCGACCTGTGTTGCACACAGGCTTCTTGGCGGCGGCAGCAGCAGCCTTAGTGTCTCATGCCCGTCTCTGAGGTCTGCGCTGATAACCGCAGCTCGTGCCCGTCTCTGGAGCTCATTTAGGCGGTACTCTTAATACCCTCTCCTCAGGCACCCAAAAACAAAGAGGGAAGAAAAAGTCTCTTGCCTCTTCGGCAGCTCCAGACTTTTTCCCGGACTCGCTCCTGGCTAGCCGTGGTGCACTAACCCCTTCAGGCTGTGTTCACACTGCCAACCCCAGGCCTCTCCCTGCGATCCAACCAAAGCCCCAGCCTCAGCTCCCAGCCCCGCCTGCCCCGGCGGGTGAGCAGACAAGCCTTTCGGGCTGGTGAGTGCTGGTCGGCACCGATCCTCTGTGTGGGAATCTCTCCGCTTTGCCCTCCGCACCCTTGTTCCTGTGCTCTCCTCCGCGGCTCCGAAGCTTCCCCGCTCCACCACCCGCAGTCTCCGTCCGCGAAGGGGCTTCTAGTGTGTGGAAACCTTTCCTCCTTCACAGCTCCCTCCCACTGGCGCAGGTCCCGTCCCTATTCTTTTGTCTTTGTTTTTTCTTTTTTCTTTTGCCCTACCCAGGTACGAGGGGAGTTTCTTGCCTTTTGGGAGGTCTGAGGTCTTCTGCTAGCCTTCAGTAGGTGTTCTGTAGGAGTTGTTCCACATGTAGCTGTATTTCTCATGTATTTGTGGGGAGGAAGGTGACCTCCACTTCTTACTCTTCTGCCATCTTGAAGGTCTCCTCCAGAGCTAGCAATTGATTAAATCCTAAAATATAACTTGTCCGAGAAGAAATAACCTTCTAATCTAACTCCCCATTTGATAGCTAAGAAAACAGAGGCTCAGGGGCTGACATGCCTTAACAAAGACCCTACAGCAGGCTCTGATTGTATTTATTGATATCAGAAAAAAATCAAGACTAGATGTGATCAATCTGAAATATGCTAATTATTTATTCTGTGAATATGCATCCACACTATACATAGTAACATTAAAAGAATCTTCACCACACTGTCCATCAATATGTAGCTGTCAATCTGTCAGTTAATTATAATTAATGCAGTTGGCAAGGCAGAGCTACAATGCATATTATCAATAGTTTACATTCCCCAGCCAGAACATTTGCACCATCACAGAGTGTGTGATGAATATACATTAAAAATTATGAATCCTTTTCAGCTAAATATTAATTTTGACACAATGATGATGTTTCTCCCTAGTTTTCTAAAGTTCTTATATCATTTCTCTTCTCCCTCACAACCAAGTAAAGCAAAACAAAAAAGAAACAACTTCCAAAGGGACTAAGAAACTACTGACTTAATTTCTATGTGCTGAATAAAGAGTATTCTCAAAGCAGCCTGGGAAAACATCCTTGCTGTTTTTGCCCTGATAAGATCAGGGCAGGGATTTTATTTTTGTCTATAGTAGGCTGAAGTTCTTATAAGGAAGAGAATTCTGGCAGAATTTTAAGACAAAAATAATTTAAAAACTGCCTTTTGACAAATTTTTGCCTCTATAAGATTTTTTTTCCTGTTACTAATTTATTTACCTTAGCATGTGGAGATTTACTGCATAATTATGTGCCATCCTGAAAATATGGCATATCTGCAAACTGATACAGACATAAGCAAATGGGATTGTGAGAACCCATATCTGAGAAGTCCCCAAAACTGCCACAGTTGATCTCAGAACTCTCCTTTTCTTCACTGATGTAAAAACCCTCCACAAGATTCTTTTGGTCCTTTGTAAATGGACTGAGCCAAGTTCTGTAGCATCTCATGTGTCTCAGTGCCTCAGAACTGAGTAATTGCTCCATCCTCAAGAAACCTTTTCTGTTACTTCCCAACATCTCAGCTGCACGAGTGACCTGGAGACCATGGCAGATGCTGTTCAAGCCGCACAGACTTTCTACCTTCTTCTCCACTTAAAAAGAAAATTTTTTTTCTAATTTGGATTTCCAAAGGGTTGTTTCTCAGAAGGAAGTAAGGAGAGGATGATTTTCTCTAATTCACTTATGCTCTGAGAACTACTTATTCCCTGGGTACCTAAAATCCTCCTCTAGGTTTGCATGCTTTCCGGCTTATGCTCAGGGCAATCAGCAGCTGATTGTCATAAGCGGAAGGTCATTACATAGAAACGCCGGAGCGTATAATTGCGAGTTCAAGGTTCCTGGCAGCTGGCACCCACTGCATCTTGCACCACCAGAAGCCATTGTTAGGAGGTGTACCCCGTGCCATTGAGCTGTCACTATACTAGTCACCTCCTAAGGAGCATGGCAGGGCTCCTCTAAGTATGTTCCAATTCTTTCCTCGCATACAGGGCAGAACAGAACCTGACAGTAATGTTCTTTCTAGAACAGACTCCGCTTGCCAAAGCACTCGGCTCCTATCTTCATGCTCTTTTCCTTCTCTTATCCTCTTTTTCCCTTCTCTCTTCCTTCAGTATTACATTTTCAGCAAAAGGCTGAGCATGGATAAAAAATAGTATAAATGTAGGGCTAATAGTTAAAGCACTTTAAAACATCCACTCCTGAAAAAAAGAAAATTGCATGTTTGACCTGATTAAATCTTTTTGAATTATTATAACAATGTACTCATGAGAATTATTCTATTTTTTCCTAGTTAAGAACACTTTACAGTTAAACCTGTTGCATTCTACCAAGATTTCCTGTTAAGGGATATAACTTATTCTTCAGTCCTAGTCACAGTATGTTTCAATATACTTCCTGAGAATAAATTAATTTTGCTTCCATGTCATCAAATGCTTTTGAAAAGACACATATATGACAAAGTAGATTATTGTTATTCCTATTGAGTGAAAATATAAGAAAATATCTTTTTGTATAGTGACTAAGTTTATGGGAAAAGCTTCAAACTATTAATATCATGTATCTATCTAAAAATGATATTGAGACTCTACTAAAACATCCTTCTGGGATATTTTTATTTATACCACTTTAAACCATGATCCATGGAAAAAATAGTTCTTTTCATTAATGATAATTTGTTATTTGTCTGAATGTAAAGAACAGTATTATGGGATATAGATCCTAAGGAGTGACCTATGTATATAATTCAAAGCATGTCAGATTTTCTTCACTTGTGGCTTATCTATGCCTTGCAATAGAAGGATTCGTGTTGCATTGCATAGCATGAATTATAGTGATCCTCTGGGCCAGAAGAGCATTATTACTCAGTATACAGGGCACCTACTTACTTAATTTCTGCCTTAATCATCTATTTTCACTACTGTCTTTTCTTAAGAATAAAATAAAAACTTGCAGCTTCTTTTAAATAAATTTAAAACTATTTACAAATCTTCAAACTGTTAGATCTCTATCCTCAAAGACCTCATGACTTTCCTCCATTTCAGTAGGAGTGGGAGTGAGGAAGCCAGTTAAGTCATGGCTAATTTGCCATTTTTCAACCAGGTAATAAGAGGAAAGCTAGCTGCTTTGAGGCCGAGATCTATGTCAAGTCTGTATTTTTTCCCCACCTACTTTCTCTATAATGTACATTTTGAATAAAAAAATTATCTTGTAGTTCGGGAAATGCTTTAAAAAAAAACCCCTGATTTGCATTAAAAACAGGCACTATAGCATAAGACTAGGGCACCCCGATGCCATCATACTTCCAGTGCCTTTGAGAATTTGGAGAGAGCTCAGATCCATTGTGCCTTGAAACAAATCATTTCTCTTCAAGGCATTTATAGGAAATGGTTCTTTGTTCATTTCAACAGTGTTTTTCAAATCCTAAGTCTGACAGGGAGGTGAAGGAGGCAGGTATATGTGTGTGTGTGGGGGGGGGGAGGGTCCATAGTCATCTTTTTAAAAGCCTTTAAGAAGATTTCATCCTTTTGGAAAATGAATTTTATGGTGGTATTTTTCCTTTCATTTGAGTGAAATGCTCTGGAAAGAAGGAAAGGAAAGGAAAGGAAAGGAAAGGAAAGGAAAGGAAAGAAAGAAAGAAAGAAAGCACAAAAAGAGAAGCAAGCCAGTTTCTATAGAAGTTTATCTACATAGACTAGGAAGATAAAATAAAAGAATGGCCAATTTATTAACTTTGGGCACTTATGATTGATAATGATCATCACTGATGAATCCATTGAATAGCCCAGGCTGATAAACCATTTATTCTATTGAAATGAGCAGATGGATTATACTAAACGTTCATTTTGTACAGGTAGATATGACCAAGGTCTGTTGGCTTTCTTGGAATAATGCAAATAATAATTAGGACTAGCATGAAAATCTGCATATATGAAGTCATTTTACCTTTGAGCTTTAACTGACATCACTATCTGTAAGGTGTTACTTTCTCTTCAATAACAATTATTAACTTTTTGTTCATCTTTCTCTTTGTTAATTGCTTACTATGGGAATCTGGTGACATTGCATTAAATTTCAATTTTTGTTTAGAGCACATCTCTTCCCTCTTCCCTCCTGCAGCTTACTCCTAAGAAACCTACCATCATCTTCATCACCATAGTCCACCAGAGGAGAATTAAACATGACTTTGGCTTTCAGAAAAGTGACTATAACTATAATTTTGTGCTATGACATTAAAAAGCCACAGAAAGAAAGTCAGTGCAATTACCTTGAGGGCATACGTGTGTGTAATGTCTGATAGAACTATAAATCAGCAATGCATGACAGGCCAATTCCCATTATCAAGAACTTCATGGGGCATCACAGTTTTACTGTAGTGGAATTTTGTTATTTTCAGAACCTTGCTCAAATTACCCAGTTTTCAGGACTAAAATGTGGCACTCAGTTTCTCTGGAGGTAATAAGGCAGTAGAAAAGTCCTGCCTTCTTAGAAGTAATAAGAGTATAGCAAGGTTTTTGGATACAAGATCAGCATATCAAAATCAATTGCCTCTCTATATCTTGGCAATAGCCCATTGGAGAATGGAATAAGAAAAGGATTCCATTCAAAACTGCAACAAACAGGATACAAAATTAATACACAGAAATCTCTTGCATTCCTATATAATAAAAGTGAAAGATCAGAAAGAGAAATTAAGGAAAAAATCCCATTTACCACTGCAACAGAAATAATAAAATACCTAGGAATAAACCTACCTATGGTGACAAAAGACCTGTACTCAGAAAACTATAGGATACTGATGAAAGAAATCAAAGACGACACAAGCAGATGGAGAGATATACCATGTTCTTGGATTGGAAGAATCAGTATTGTGAAAATAACTATACTACTCAAAGCAATCTACAGATTCAATGCAATCCCTATCAAATTATCAATGGCATTTTTCATTGGATTAGAAAAAAAAATTTTATAATTTCTATGGAAACACAAAAGACCCTAAATAATGAAAGCAACCTTGAGAAAGAAAAAGGGACCTGGAGGAATCAGGCTTCCTGACTTCAAACTATAATACAAAGCTACAGTATTCAAGACAGTATGGTACTGGCACAAAACAGAAATATAGATCAAAGAAACAGGATAGAAAGCCCAGAGATAAACCCATGCACCTATGGTTACCTACTCTATGACAAAGGAGGCAAGAATATACAATGAAGAAAAGACAGTCTCTTCAATAAGTGGTGCTGGGAAAACTGGACAGCTACATGTAAAAGAATGAAATTAGAGCACTCCCTAACACCATACACAAAAATAAACTCAAAATGGATTAAAGATCTAAATGTAAGGCCAGACACTATAAAACTCTTAGAGGAAAACATAGGCAGAATGCTCTCTGATATAAATTGCAACAAGATCTTTTTTGATTCATCTCCTAGAGTAATGAAAATAAAAACAAAGATAAACAAATGGGACCTAAGGAAACTTAAAAGCTTTTGCAAAGCAAAGGAAACCATGAACAAGATGAAAAGACAACCCTCAGAATGGGAGAAAATATTTGCAAACGAAGCAACCAAGGGATTAATCTCCAAAATATACAAACAGCTCATGCAGCTCGATATCAAAAAAACAAACAACCCAATCAGAAGATGGGTGGAAGATCTAAATAAACACTTCTCCAAAGAAGACATACAGATGGCCAACAAACACATGAAAAGATGCTCAACATCACTAATTATTAGAGAAGTGCAAATCAAAACCGCAAAGAGGTATCACCTCACCAGTCAGAATGGCCATCATCAAAAAATCTGCAAACAGTAAATGCTAGAGAAGGTGTGGAGAAAAGGGAACCCTCTTACACTGTTGATGGAAATGTAAATTGATACAATCACCATGGAGAACAGCATGGAGGTTCCTTAAAAAACTAAAAATAGAACTACCATATGACCCAGCAATCCCACTCCTGAACATATATCCAGAGAAAACCATAATTCAAAAAGACACATGCACCCCAGTGTTCACTGCAGCACTATTTACAATAGGCAGGACATGGAAACCTAAATGTCCATCAACAGAAGAATGGATAAAGAAGATGTGGTACATATATACAGTGGAATATTACTCAGCCATAAACAGGAATGAAACTGTTTAATCTGCAGAGATGTGGATAGACCTAGAGACTGTCATACAGAGTGAAGTGAGTGAGAAAGAGAAAAACAAATGTATACATACCAGTGCTGATTTGGTCTTAGTCTCTCTGAGTTTGGTAACTGGTTACCATTCCTATTCTATGTTGAGTAAAATCTCATTTGCTAAGCATCATTGGGTAATAACATGTTTTGTATGTACGTGTTCCTAGGTAATTGAAAACTACCCTTTTAAGGATTGAAATTTCCAAAAAAAATTTAGGTAAAACTCTTTTCACTTTATAGTCTTTTAAGATCGAGTTCATTGAACACCATTTAGCATTTTCTTGACAACTAAGATTGATCTTGAGAATATTATTTATTGTATTATGCTGAAATGCAATGATTTTTTCTCAGGCTTTATTGTTTAGAGTGGTTTATGTTTGTACTAAATGATGCTGGATTGTTCTGTTTGAGGACTGCTGTTCTTTTTTTCCCCCTAGTTCTTCTGTTTTATCAAATTGTAATGTTTTATTTACTATTCTTAGTGCATTCTCCCTTCTGATTTGTTCATTATAATTTTGTATGGTATGAGAAACCAGATAACCAAGCATATTAGAAGCAGAAATAGCAGTAAAGATAAATGGGTTCCCAGGAACTCTCTAATGAGTAAAGTTCAAGAACTTGCACAGTATATGTGTTGTGCAATTTGTCTTACATCTTTTAGGACTAACAATCATGCTTCTAGAGAAATTGACCTATATTTTCTACCTCTTAGCCAGTTCCTCATATTCCTCAATCCACTGATTTTTCTTCTTTTCAGACAATAAGACTACTCTTGCTTTGATTATCAATAACATTTTCTCTTCTGGTTGTCCATTTTCAGTTCCCTTTCATTACCTCTTCTCTGCCCTCTTATATAACATCACTCTCAGTCCTCATCTCTCTACAGTGTCTTGGTGAGTCATCAGAGGGTGACTGCTCAAGGTCCTTTGGGTATAATGTGGGGAAAGGATGACTGAGGGGATTGTTAATAGGCATAAGAAGGAGCCAGAGCTCAAATGTCCCAGCAAAGGAGTGAGCTGTGCCCTTGGGGGAGGGAGCGGGCCCCATGGTCTCCTACATAACAGAGTGGTAGAGGAGGGCTAATCTGAGCATATGTGGAAGCTAGAGCTGGACTCAGTTCCCAGATTTAGGCACTGGATATAGTGGAACAGGGAGAGGGTGCTCAACAGCTGGCACAGAGGGGATCCTGGGCACATGCTCACTTCCTCTGCATGGACCTTCGGGAGCTGCTTATGATCTGAAGGTGGAGAGAATGCAACTAACCTATCCATGTTTAAGCCCAGAGCAGTAGCTAGTCCATAACTCTGCTAGCCTTCTGGGGCTACCCTGTTTCACTCTCATTGCTTTTTGAGACAGGATCAGTGCAGCTGGTGTGTCTATATAGATAACAGATTGAGTAAGGGAAGAGCAAGTAGTAAATATTTTATTTATGGGAGAAGTGTTATAAAATGCATGATATTAACTGCTACCGAGACACCGATGACTCTCAAATCAATTCCAGTCCAGAGAACTCTGTATAATACAACCAAGTGTCTTGATGCCTAAAGCACAGTGTTCCAAAACTGACCTCCTTCTCCTTCCAGGCTCATTTGGTGGCACCATGATTCACATAGTTGCATAACCAACAAGCTGGGAGTCATTCTAGTCTTCTCCTTTTCTTTCTTACCCCACATCAAATGGTCACTCAGCTCAGCAGCTCTGACTCATAAATACTTTTAATTGCCTTTCTCATTATCCAAATGCCACTACTCTGTACAGATTTACATAATTTCTCATCTGTACTATTATTTTAACTTTAAAAAAATATTTATTTATTTTATATATTTATTTTCCTTATTTTTTTGGCTGTGTCGTGTCTTAGTTGCTGGCACACGGGATCTTTGTTGAGGTGTGTGGGATCTTTTGTTAGTGCGCGTGGCCGCTTCGTTGTAGTGCTCTGGCTTCTCTTTAGTTGTGGCATGAGGGTTTTCTTTCTCTAGTTGTGGCACGCAGGCTCCAGTGTGTAGGGTCTGTAGTTTGTGGCACACAGGCTCTCTCGTTGAGGCATGTGAGCTCAATAGTTGTGGCGTGCGGGCTTAGTTGCCCCGAGGTGTGTGGGATCTTAGTTCCACGACCAGGGATCAAACCCATGTTCCCTGCATTGGAAGGTGGATTCTTTACCACTGGACCACCAGGGAAGTTCCTATTATCTTAACTTTTAAACTCATTTCTCTTTCTTTTATGTTGACCTTAAAATGTACCTTCTCTCACAGAATCTGATCATGCTAATACGTTGTTAAAATATTTGTTAACAAGCCTAAAATCAATGAAGTTGTTAAATTAAATGAAAACATATAATTAATCCTGACGTTATTAAAAGAGTGGATAATTCTGTTAGTGGCCAAGGGTTAAGATTTACTGTGTGATAGATACGTGTTTGGTGGGTCAGTAAATGTTATCATATAAATAAAGTATAGCTAGTAGTGTAAATACATAAGCTTGAATGAAGGCTACTGCAAATTCTAGAATTATGAGTCCTAAAATAATAAATGTAATTGAAAGACTAATCAATATTAGGACATAGTTTCTCTAATCAAGTGAATTAATGGATGACTTGCTGTAATGTTTGTTGAATATTACAAATATCAGTCAGTCAGTCAGTCAGTTGTAGAGCAAAAGCTATGGGTTAAATAAAAGCCTGATAGTTTTGATAATTATTTGTATAGAGATAAGTGGAATTGGTGGTAAAAAGCATGCCAGTGAGACTCCAGTTTTGTGGCAGAGGCCAGTAGTTACTGTTCTTGCTTACAATGGAAATGTTAATTCCCTAATTTCGTTGAAAGTTCTTTTGCCTCAACTCATGATCTAGGTTCCATATTTATGATCTTCAGTAATTATTGGTGCTTGCTATGTATGGGCTAGGCACTAGGCTGGCATACTGTGGGTATAATGATGGGTTAGCTGGTAAGGTCTTTGTCCTCAAGCTTAAAATTTATTATTATTATTTTTTTAATTATTTTTTAAATAATTTTTTAAAATTTATTTCTTATTTATTTATTTTTTTCATTTTAACATCTTTATTGGAGTATAACGGCTTTACAATGGTATGTTAGTTTCAGCTTCACAACAAAATGAATCAGTTATATATATATATATATATACATATGTTCCCATATCTCTTCCCGCTTGCATCTCCCTCCCTCCCACCCTCCCTATCCCACCCCTCCAGGTGGTCACAAAGCACCGAGCTGATCTCCCCGTGCTATGTGGTTACTTCCCACTAGCTATCTACCTTACGTTTGGTAGTGTATATATGTCCATGCCTCTCTCTCGCTTTGTCACAGTTTACCCTTCCCCTTCCCCACAGCCTCAAGTCCATTCTCTAGTAAGTCTGTGTCTTCATTCCTGTTTCACCCCTAGGTTTTCATGACATTTTGTTTTCTTAAATTCCATATATATGTGTTAGCATATGGTATTTGTCTCTCTTTTTCTGACTTACTTCACTCTGTATGACAGACTCTAGGTCTATCCACCTCATTACAAATGGCTCAATTTCGTTTCTTTTTATGGCTGAGTAATATTCCATGGTATATATGTGCCACATCTTCTTTATCCATTCATCCAATGATGGACACTTAGGTTGTTTCCATCTCTGGGCTACTGTAAATAGAGTTGCAATGAACATTTTGGTACATGACTCTTTTTGAATTATGGTTTTCTCAGGGTATATGCCCAGTAGTGGGATTGCTGGGTCATATGGTAGTTCTATTTGTAGTTTTTTAAAGAACCTCCATACTGTTCTCCACAGTGGCTGTATCAATTTACATTCCCACCAACAGTGCAAGAGGGTTCCCTTTTCTCCACACTCTCTCCAGCATTTATTGTTTCTAGATTTTTTGATGATGGTCATTCTGACTGGTGTGAGATGATATCTCATTGTAGTTTTGATTTGCATTTCTCTAATGATTAGTGATGTTGAGCATTCTTTCATGTGTTTGTTGGCACTCTGTATATCTTCTTTGAAGAAATGTCTATTTAGGTCTTCTGCCCATTTTCGGATTGGGTTGTTTGTTTTTTTTGTTATTAAGCTGCATGAGCTGCTTATAAATTTTGGAGATTAATCCTTTGTCAGTTGCTTCACTTGCAAATATTTTCTCCCATTCTGAGGGTTGTCTTTTGGTCTTGTTTATGGTATCCTTTGTTGCGCAAAAGCCTTTAAGTTTCATTAGGTCCCATTTGTTTATTTTTGTTTTTATTTCCAATCTCTAGGAGGTGGGTCAAAAAGGACCTTGCTGTGATTTATGTCATAGAGTGTCCTGCCTATGTTTTCCTCTAAGAGTTTGATAGTTTCTGGCCTTACATTTAGGTCTTTAATCCATTTTGAGCTTATTTTTGTGTATGGTGTTAGGGAGTGATCTAATCTCATACTTTTACATGTAGCTGTCCAGTTTTCCCAGCACCACTTATTGAAGAGGCTCTCCTTTCTCCACTGTACGTTCCTGCCTCCTTTATCAAAGATAAGGTGACCATATGTGCGTGGGTTTATCTCTGGGCTTTCTATCCTGTTCCATTGATCCATATTTCTGTTTTTGTGCCAGTACCATACTGTCTTGATTACTGTAGCTTTGTAGTATAGTCTGAAGTCAGGGAGCCTTATTCCTCCAGCTCCGTTTTTCGTTCTCAAGATTGCTTTGGCTATTCGGGGTCTTTTGTGTTTCCATACAAATTGTGAAATTTTTTGTTCTAGTTCTGTAAAAAATGCCAGTGGTAGTTCGGCAGGGATTGCATTGAATCTGTAGATTGCTTTGGGTACTAGACTCATTTTCACAATGTTGATTCTTCCAATCCAAGAACATGGTATATCTCTCCATCTATTTGTATCATCTTTAATTTCTTTCATCAGTGTCTTATAATTTTCTGCATACAGGTCTTTTTTCTCCTTAGGTAGGTTTATTCCTAGATATTTTATTCTTTTTGTTGCAATGGTAAATGGGAGTGTTTTCTTGATTTCACTTTCAGATTTTTCATCATTAGTGTATAGGAATGCCAGAGATTTCTGTGCATTAATTTTGTTTGCTGCTACTTTACCAAATTCATTGATTAGATCTAGTAGTTTTCTGGTAGCATCTTTAGGATTCTCTATGTATAGTATCATGTCATCTGCAAACAGTGACAGCTTTACTTCTTCTTTTCCAATTTGGATTCCTTTTATTTCTTTTTCTTCTCTGATTGCTGTGGCTAAAACTTCCAAAACTATGTTGAATAAGAGTGGTGAGAGTGGGCAACCTTGTCTTGTTTCTGATCTTAGTGGAAATGCTTTCAGTTTTTCACCATTGAGGACGATGTTGGCTGTGGGTTTGTCATATATGGCCTTTATTATGTTGAGGACAGTTCCCTCTATGCCTATTTTATGCAGGGTTTTTATCATAAATCGGTGTTGAATTTTGTCAGAAGCTTTCTCTGCATCTATTGAGATGATCATATGGTTTTTCTCCTTCAATTTGTTAATATGGTGTATCACGTTGATTGGTTTGCATATATTGAAGAATCCTTGCATTCCTGGAATAAATCCCACTTGATCATGGTGTATTATCTGTTTAATGTGCTGTTGGATTCTGTTTGCTAGTATTTTGTTGTGGATTTTTGCATCTATGTTCATCAGTGATATTGGCCTGTAGTTTTCTTTCTTTGTGACATCCTTGTCTGGTTTTGGTATCAGGGTGATGGTGGCCTCGTAGAATGGGTTGGGGAGTGTTCCTCCCTCTGCTACATTTTGGAAGAGTTTGAGAAGGATAGGTGATAGCTCTTCTCTAAATGTTTGATAGAATTCGCCTGTGAAGCCATCTGGTCCTGGGCTTTGGCTTGTTGGAAGATTTTTAATCACAGTTTCAATTTCAGTGCTTGTGATTGGCCTGTTCATATTTTCTATTTCTTCCTGATTCAGTCTTGGCAGGTTGTGCCTTTCTAAGAATTTGTCCGTTTCTTCCAGGTTGTCCATTTTATTGGCATAGAGTTGCTTGTAGTAATCTCTCATGATCTTTTGTATTTCTGCAGTGTCAGTTGTTACTTCTCCTTTTTCATTTCTAATTCTATTGATTTCAGTCTTCTCCCTGTTTTTCTTGATGAGTCTGGCTAATGGTTTATCAATTTTGTTTATCCTTTCAAAGAACCAGCTTTTAGTTTTATTGATCTTTGCTATTGTTTCCTTCATTTCTTTTTCATTTATTTCTGATCTGATTTTTATGATTTCTTTCCTTCTGCTAAATTTGGGGCTTTTTTGTTCTTCTTTCTCTAATTGATTGAGGTGCAAGGTTAGGTTGTTTATTCGAGATGTTTCCTGTTTCTTAAGGTAGGATTGTATTGCTATAAACTTCCCTCTTAGAACTGCTTTTGCTGCATCCCATAGATTTTGAGTCGTTGTGTCTCCATTGTCATTTGTTTCTAGGTATTTTTTTATTTCCTCTTTGATTTCTTCAGTGATCACTTCGTTATTAAGTAGTGTATTGTTTAGCCTCCATGTGTTTGTTTTTTTTACAGATTTTTTCCGGTAATTGATATCTGGTCATATAGCATTGTGGTCAGAAAAGATACTTGATACAATTTCAATTTTCTTAAATTTACTAAGGCTTGATTTGTGACCCAAGATATGATCTATCCTGGAGAATGTTCCATAAGCACTTGAGAAAAATGTGTATTCTGTTGTTTTTGGATGGAATGTCCTATAAATATCAATCAGGTCCATCTTGTTTAATGTATCATTTAAAGCTTGTGTTTCCTTATTTATTTTCATTTTGGATGATCTGTCCATTGGTGAAAGTGGGGTGTTAAAGTCCCCTACTATGAATGTGTTACTCTCGATTTCTCCTTTTATGGCTGTTAGTATTTGCCTTATGTATTGAGGTGCTCCTATGTTGGGTGCATAAATATTTACAATTGTTATATCTTCTTCTTGGATTGATCCCTTGATCATTATGTAGTGTCCTTCTTTGTCTCTTCTAATAGTCTTTATTTTAAAGTCTATTTTGTCTGTTATGAGAATTGCTACTTCAGCTTTCTTTTGGTTTCCATTTTCATGAAATACCTTTTTCCATCCCCTTACTTTCAGTCTGTATGTGTCTCTAGGTCTGAAGTGGGTCTCTTGTAGACAGCAAATATATGCGTCTTGTTTTTGTATCCATTCAGCCAATCTGTGTCTTTTGGTGGGAGCATTTAGTCCATTTACATTTAAGGTAATTATTGATATGTATGTTCCCATTCCCATTGTCTTAATTGTTTTGGGTTCGTTATTGCAGGTCTTTTCCTTCTCTTGTGTTTCTTGCCTAGAGAAGTTCCTTTAGCAGTTGTTGTAGAGCTGGTTTGGTGGTGCTGAACTCCCTCAGCTTCTGTTTGTCTGTAAAGGTTTTAATTTCTCCATCAAATCTGAATGAGATCCTTGCTGGGTAGAGTAGTCTTGGTTGCAGGTTTTTCTCCTTCATCACTTTCAATATGTCCTGTCACTCCCTTCTGGCTTGCAGAGTTTCTGCTGAGAGATCAGCTGTTAACCTTATGGGGATTCCCTTGTGTGTTATTTGTTGTTTTTCCCTTGCTGCTTTTAATATGCTTTGTTTGTATTTAATTTTTGACAGTTTTATTAATATGTGTCTTGGCATATTTCTCCTTGGATTTATCCTGTATGGGACTCTCTGTGCTTCCTGGACTTGATTAACTATTTCCTTTCCCATATTAGGGAAGTTTTCAACTATAATCTCTTCAAATATTTTCTCAGTCCCTTTCTTTTTCTCTTCTTCTTCTGGAACCCCTATAATTCGAATGTTGGTGCGTTTAATGTTGTCCCAGAGGTCTCTGAGACTGTCCTCTGTTCTTTTCATTCTTTTTTCTTTATTCTGCTCTGCAGTAGTTATTTCCACTATTTTATCTTCCAGGTCACTTATCCGTTCTTCTGCCTCAGTTATTCTGCTATTGATCCCATCTAGAGTATTTTTAATTTCATTTATTGTGTTGTTCATCATTGCTTGTTTCATCTGTAGTTCTTCTACGTCCTTGTTAAATGTTTCTTGCATTTTGTCTATTCTATTTCCAAGATTTTGGATCATCTTTACTATCATTATTCTGAATTCTTTTTCAGGTAGACTGCCTATTTCCTCTTCATTTGTTAGGTCTGGTGGGTTTTTATCTCGCTCCTTCTTCTGCTGTGTGTTTTTCTGTCTTTTCATTTTGCTTATCTTACTGTGTTTGGGGTCTCCTTTTTGCAGGCTGAAGGTTCGTAGTTCCTGTTGTTTTTGGTGTCTGTCCCCAGTGCCTAAAGTTGGTTCAGTGGGTTGTGTAGGCTTCCTGGTGGAGGGGACTAGTGCCTGTGTTCTGGTGGATGAGGCTGGATATTGTCTTTCTGGTAGGCAGGTCCACGTCTGGTGGTGTGTTTTGGGGTTTCTGTAGACTTATTATGATTTGGGGCAGCCTCTCTGCTGATGGGTGAGGTTGTGTTCCTGTCTTGCTAGTTGTTTGGCATAGGATGTCCAGTGCTGTAGCTTGCTGGTTGTTGAGTGAAGCTCGGTGCTGGCGTTGAGATGGAGATCTCTGGGAGATTTTCGCTGTTTGATATTATGTGCAGCTGGGAGGCCTCTTGTGGACCAGTGTCCTGAAGTTGGCTCTCCCACCTCAGAGGCACAGCACTAACTCCTGGCTGGAGCACCAAGAGCCTTTCATCCACACGGCTCCTTAACTTGGGATGATTTGTTGTCTATTCATGTATTCCACAGATGCAGGGTACATCAAATTGATTGTGGAGCTTTAATCCGCTGCTTCTGAGGCTGCTGGGAGAGATCTCCCTTTCTCTTCTTTGTTCTCACAGCTCCCAGGGGCTCAGCTTTGGATTTGGCCCCGCCTGTGCATGTACGTCGCCGGAGGGTGTCTGTTCTTTGCTCAGACAGGACGGGGTTAAAGGAGCCGCTGATTCGGAGCCTCTGGCTCACTCAGGCCGGGGGGGAGGCAGGGTCACAGAGTGCGAGGTGGATGCCGGCCTGAGGTGCGCCGTGCGTTCTCCAGGAGGAGTTGTCCCTGGATCCCGGGACCCTGGCAGTGGTGTGCTGCACAGCCTCCCCGGAATGGGGGTGTAGGTAGTGACCTGTGTTCGCACACAACTTCTTGGTGGCGGCAGCAGCAGCCTTAGCGTCTCATGTCTGTCTCTGGGGTCCGCACTTTTAGCCGCGGCTTGCGCCCGTCTCTGGAGCTCCTTTAAGCAGCGTTCTTAATCCCCTCTCCTCACGCACCAGGAAATAAAGAGGGAAGAAAAAGTCTCTTGCCACTTCGGCAGGTCCAGACTTTTCCCCGGACTCCCTCCCGGCTAGCCGCGGTGCACTAAGGCCCTGCAGGCTGTGTTCACACCGCCAACCCCAGTCCTCTCCCGGCGTTCCAACTGAGGCCAGAGCCTCAACTCCCAGCCCCGCCCGCCCTGGCGGGTGAGCAGACAAGCCTCTCGGCTGGTGAGTGCCCGTTGGCACCGATCCTCTGTGCGGGAATCTCTCCGCTTTGTCCTCCGCAACCCTGTTGCTGTGCTCTCCTCCGTGGTCCGAAGCTCCCCCACTCTGCCACCGCAGTCTCCGCCCGCGAAGGGGCTTCCTAGTGTGTGGACACTTTTCCTCCTTCACAGCTCTCTCCCGCTTGTGCAGGACCCGTCCCTATCCTTTTGTCTCTGTTTATTTTTTTCTTTTGCCCTAACCAGGTACGTGGGGGGTTTCTTGCCTTTTGGGAGGCCTGAGGTCTTCTGCCAGCGTTCAGTAGGTGTTCTGTAGGAGTTGTTCCACGTGTAGATGTATTTCTGGTGTATCTGTGGGGAGGAAGGTGATCTCCGCGTCTTACTCTTCTGCCATCTTCCTGGAAGTCTAAAATTTCTTAAAAATACCTTTGAAACAACCATTTCAAACAATCATTAAAATAATAACAACAACATGTTCCTGTCTAACACAGTACAATTGTTCTTCATAAAATCATTTTCCCAAAATGTAAGACCTAAAATCCCATTTGTTCCTATAACATCTCTGAGTGATATTTATTCCTTTTTTACTTTAGTCACAATTCTACTTTAACATATTTAACCTGAGGGTTAAATTTTGAGTTAGCCATCAACAACAAGTTTATATAAATTGTTAGAGGAAAAAAAGAGTGGGAAGAGAGAAAGTGGTTAATAATATAATGAAAATATTGTATATATTAAGAACAAAGAAGAATATAGCCCCTATAGTCTTTCTTTCTGTAACTGGTCGTGAGGCTATAATTGGTATTTGTATCTTCTTCATTTTCTATTTTATGTTTCCTTTTTTCCTAAGCCAGCACCTGAGTTAGTTTTTTAAAATTAATTTTTAAACTTGGGTGAGTTGAGATACTTCAAACCTCAATTCTGAGGCAATGGGGACCTTGACAGTCCTGCTTGTGCTGGGTTGTTCTAGTCTTCCATAAACTTTTACCACTGGACGTGGTGAAAGGAAGGAGATATACTTCTCTACTTTCTTTGTGTAGCACAAAATATTATTCCTTGATAATCAAGAGTAATTACTTAAACATCATAATAATTCTCCTTCTCTCTTTTTTCCTATTTGTTTCATGACTTAAACTGCCTAAAATGCTTATAAGGGCCATATAACTGTCTCAGCCTCAAGTTTAGTGAAGCCAATAATTTGTTCCCTTCTGGAAGCATTGTTCCCTTGGGTTTTAAGGGAACTAAACCAGTAAAACTTAACGTTGTGCATTGTGATAGAAAACTTTTGTTTTGCAATTACATGTAATGATAAGAAGTGCTGTTCCCACAAGACATGGATTCTATCACTAGAAGAAACCGCACCATATCCAGAGCATATAGCATATCCACTTCTCCAGTAAGAGAACACTCTGAATTTGCAAGGTGTTGCCTCCAAGCTGATGCAGTAACTGACTCTTCAATAAGTCAGTATGTCGTTCTGTGGAGTCACCTGCTTTTGAATGATGATTCCTGAAAATAACAGGAAGCATCACAGGTGTCAGCTGATGACTTCACATTTTTTGGTCATAAAATTCAGTCTTTTGTCAGAAGCAAAACTCCTTGGAATAACATCAATTCTGGAATACAGTAATAGAATAGAAATAAAGGCATTTCAAAAGTCCATGGATAGTGTTAACTGGTAGAACAGTGGTCTTTATTTTAACGTAGACCATGTGTTCTTCATGATGAGAGGAGCTTAAAACAATCATCTCGCCAGCAGATGGCTGGATAGTTGTTCTAGGTGTCTCATCGTGGTTCCCTGTGTTTGGCAGAAAGAGCACTCATAGTACCAGATGAACAATGGTTGATGATCTGATCTATTGCCTCTACTCATACTACCATAGCCACTTTTACATGGCCTGCAGATTAAATATTAGAATGGCAGTGAAAATGTGATGACTGACATTCACAGGATGGCTCCCCCTGCCCATTTGTTTTGTAGTGACCTCTGATGAATATTTATGTACGCACAAATACAGCAGAAGTATTTTCCCACTTTGTGTCCATTCTGTGAAGTCCATTTACATCCCTCTTTCCCAGACCTTCTTGTCATTAATCTTGAATTCTTGTTCTAAGACCCTTGCCACCTAGCCAGTTTCTGCCCACCAATCAGTGTGGAGCCATTCTTCAGACCATCTCCCCTTCCACAAGGAGTGGATGATTGGACGTACCACTCAAAAGATCTTCTTCCATTTTGATGGTTGCTCTTCACATTTTCTTTCAGAGCCACCAAGAGTGTGGGATTTGGATCTATGTTGCCTTTATTCACATTGCCATTGTTTTTGAACCTTATTGGTTTGGTAACTAGTGTAATTTGTTGTTGTTGTTGTTTTTTTTAATACATTTCTACTGCTTTTTTGGCAGTTGAATAAGGAGGAGTAGGTGTTTTAAATTTGCTATCTTCCTACAAACTGTCATATGTATATGCAATATTAAGCAAATTTGTTTTATATACATTGTGGTTAAAAGAAGAGTGAAATATGTTGATTTCATTTTAGAATCCATTGCACTTTGCCTTATTTAAAGAAAAATTTTGAGAAAATTATGTTTCCTTTTTTGAAGACCACACAAAAAGGGATTCCATTTTAGAATATTTCACAAAATGTCAACAGAATAAGCACAGCAAAATGCCTTCAGTTTTTGTCAAGGATAAGTCATATGTTGGGAAAAATGTATGAGCATATGACAAAGTCTTGTAGAAAGATATTGACCACCAGTGTGTGTAGCATTGTGCT
Organism: Delphinus delphis; assembly: GCF_949987515.2. Lineage (NCBI taxonomy): Eukaryota > Metazoa > Chordata > Mammalia > Artiodactyla > Delphinidae > Delphinus > Delphinus delphis. The sequence goes on from NC_082700.1 coordinate 33,255,159, forward strand.
CATAAGGATGTGTTCTAGTTGGTGTGATTTTTCTTATTTGTCAACTACATGACAGCTTCAAATTGTGGAACAAATCAGTTAGACTCAGTTTTTAGTATATTGTATTACTTTGAAGATGCTGGGTTCATAAATTGCATGAAAATCAAAATGACATATTTTTATTCTGTAATACAGATAATCTTACCCTAATGGTGTTTTTTTTAATTAAATTTTTTTAATGTTTATTGAGTTGTCTATGTAGCCTTCAGAAAACAACAATGAACTTTTAAAGGAAAAAAAATAAAACCCTTAATGATGCCTTCTGTTTTGATAAAGACTTTTTACTTGGCTGTCATTTATTAAACACCTTGATAAGAAAGATAGATTTACAGTTGTTAGAGTATACATTTCTTTGTACAAATGGTAGTAAGTTGAAGAGACACACTTTCAATAATGAGATAAAATTTCAGTATTGAAATGAGCTTGACAATTCCATTCATATCAGATATAGTAAATGAAATGAACACTATACAAATTGTTCTGCTGAAATGCATGTTTCTTTAATGTGGATTAGCTTATATGCAACTGACAAATCAGGGGGTGATGTTGGCATAACATGGAAGCTGTGTCATTTTATGTCCCAGAATGTTAATATTTTATAGCTGTCCGATGTAAACTCTTTCACAATCGAGGAGAAAGCCTTAGCAATTAGGACGACATTAAGAAAACAGCTGAAAAATACTTCAGAAGTGACTTCCTTTCATTTAAAGAAGTGCCTTTTTAGCATAGTGGCTTGAAGAAATGGGATAATTTCTGCCATGAGAAGCTTTTGGGGAAGCTGCAAATGCAGAAGCAGCAGCAGATAACACATTGCTCCCGTGTTTAAAAAAGTAATGGAGAAGAGTATTCCTGGATTGAATTTTAAATTTTTATATAATTGACCTCTATTAGAAATAAATTCTGTAAGAATCTACATCTCAAAATAGGAAGCACAGGCACAAGGCTATAAGATTGCAAAGGATGTATTGAGGGTGATTTTAGGTGCAAATGCCAACAGAGGATTAACTGTACTCATGGATTTAACACGATTGTGATTGTTTTTGTTCGTTTTCTGATTATAGAGTCTCATAGGTTTTTACTGGTCTGACAAAACCCTGCTTTTCCCATAAACACATGAGGTTTTTCAGGAAGGCATATTTGACCATAGACCAGAAATACCTGTACTTGGACTAGGAAGACTGGAATGAACATCTGATAGTGCAAGGGGCAGAGATTTGAAAGGTGGCAAAGCATTGTACCCAGTTCATCTCATAGGCTTTTGTGTAGATAAAATGAGATTATGTGTGTGAAAGTGCTTTACAAATTTTAAATCATTTTATTATTTTTAGAAAGTCGCTCAAGACTAAAAGTCTTTATACACCCTTTTTTGCCACTTTTTATTCAACAAGGCTTTAGAAAGTGCTACCTCTGTGTGAGGCACTGTGCTAGATGCTGAGGATAAAATGAGCAAAATTATCATGGTCCTGCCCTTGTGGAGCTTACAGTTCAGTGGGGGAAATGAAATTAAATAATATAATCACAGAAATGATTGTTTAATTAAAAGTTATGAAGGAAATGAACATGTGATTTGAGAGTATATAGCAAAGTTTTTTGATCTTGACTGTGGCATTGAGGAAGACTCCTCTGAAGAAGAGATTATCATGAATTGGATTAACCTGAATAGGAATTGAGTGTGTGCACATACATGCATGTGTGTTTATGGGTGTGTGTACATGTGTGAAGGCTAATTCCTGACAAGGGTCCAGGCTTATTGCAGACAAGGAAGCAGTGTGTACAGAGATCCTGTGGAAGAAAAGAGGATTGATGCTTGCAGATTTGAGAGAAGGCCAATGTGCTGTGGTCATGGAAGGGAAGAGTATGATAGGCAGGACCCAGACCTGGCAAAGCCTCATGGTTCGTGGTAATGATATTGGGCTTAAACCCAAGAACCATGGTATTCACTGAGTCCAGGAACTCTTCTTTGAGGGCACAATGCTATACCTGTCACTCTGGAATAGGATGGTGGCAGTGGAAATGCACAGATGTAGAAACCTAAAAGCTGAATCAACTGGACAAGCTAATTTGGATGTAAGGGGTCAGGGGAAGGCTATAAAGATTACATCTAGCTTCCTGCCTTGAGAAACTGAATGATAGTGGTGCCATTCATTGAGTTGAGCCCTAGATTTTGGGGAAAAGAGTGAATTTGAGCTTTGATGTGTTGTGTCTGATACATCTTGAAGATTTCCAAATGACGTTGAGTAGCACATTTGATATATAGGTTGAGTTCAGAGGAAAGGTTTGGCCTGTGTTAAAGTATGAATTTGTGAAACACCTGCATTAATTGCTAATTGAATTCATGTGCACTGATGAGATTGCTGATGGAGAGTACAGGCTGAATAAAAAGGCTGAGTTTCAAGGTAACGCTAAAAACTACATAGAGGAAGATGAGACAGCAGAGGAGAATTTGAATGAATATAGAAATAGGAGGAAGGTATGGCATGGTTGGAGCCAAACAAAGTGAGTGTTTCAAGAGCTCTCTCTCTCTTTTCATGCTGATGGGATGAATGTTCCAAGTAAGAGGAACAGAGAAGAGAATTTATTGTGTAGGTTTTCTGTGTCTTGGACTCTGTGAACAGAAACTGGCAATGTTTTAGGTTGCATGAGCTCAATATAGACTTGGTTTGTGACACACGTAGGAAATCTACATTTTAACACTTCTGTGAGAATCATGTTCAATAGGATGGCCTTGCTCTTTCAGGCGTTTTATAGAGAGCAGGGCTACATTCTGGCTGCATGCCTTTCTGGATGCTTATGATTTTCCTACATTAGTTATAATTCCATTTTGATGTGTTATAACTTAAAGATTGAACTATAAGGCTAACCACTATGAACAGACATAACCTTAGAAATAGAAAGGGAAAAAACAGTTAATAAATATAGATATACTCCAAAAGCAAGGAAGGAAAAATATATAGCCACTGTTGTCCTTGTGTCTAGCACTGGTCATGTGGCTGTGCTTGGTATTTATGAATCCTTTCTTCCAACATCCATTCCATGTTCTCTTTTCTTACTCCAGTACCTCAGATGGTTAGATTTCTTTACCTGGCAGAGTGACTTAAAATCTTAATTCCTGAAGGGTTGGGGCTGTTAGCAGTCCTTCCTGCATTGGGCTACTGGAGTATCCCACTGACTTTTCACTGGGCTTTTACTTTTTGGATTCTATGCATACTTCTCCCTCTTTTCATTGTTTAGAAGCAACACAATTTCCCCTTAATAATCAGAATCAATTACCCTAGAAATACAGAAATTTATCCTTTGCCAACTCAGTGACATAAAGAATCAGACGTGGCTGGGAAGCAGTCTCAGCCTCTAGTTAAAAGGAAGTCTTTGTCTGTTTCCTGGTGGAAGTATTCCTTTTTTGGGAACCAAGACAACCACATCAGCAGAGCATAGAGATGTTAGGACATGGGAAGCAAACACTTTGCAGGTAGGTTATTAGGGATAATAGTGAAGGGAATCACCTTGCTTCCACCATCTAATTCCCAGAAACCATGTGTTTTTTTTCCTGGTTCCGAGCATGTACTGCATTCTTAGGACAGGGCTTAAGGTAAACACTGTGGTGCATTATCCAGGTCCCTCTTCAGAAATAAAATACTCATTCCCAGCCACTGAGGGTACAATTGGCAGAGAGCCCTTAGTTTTTGGCTCCTTCCAGGGTTGTTTCTGCTTGAAGAGGTCACATCCCTTTCCCAGGGTCAGCTGCATTGAATGACTGGTTAACAAGGAGGTACAGAGGCCCATCCTCCTGCCCCAACTCTGGACAGTCTCATCTTCAGCTCCCCCTGCAGGGTTAGCTTAGGCTTCCATTCAGCCTGAATTGCAGCTTCTGTTGCTGCTCAACCCTACTTCCTTCCATCTCTTCCACAGAAATTAACCCCAAGACTTCCTTGTGCTAATCACCTTGTCAGGGTCAGCTTCCTGAGGAACCAAACCTACAAGAGACTGTCGCCCACAAGCTAACCCAGCTGGCTGTGTGACCTACTTTTCAGTGGTCTGGTCCACTGCTCTGTCAGGTCAGCTGGTTGTGTTGCCAGGGTAAGACCAATGAATCATGTGGATGTGAGCTTATTTCCCTTCTCCTTTTGCTGAGGAATGTGTTCACTTGTCAGAAGCAGCTGTATGTGGGATAACATAAGGGAATAAGACATTCCCTAAATCTATATTGTGGGTGCTGGCAGAAGCATGTGGAAAGGGAAAGCACTGTCACCTCCTGAATAGTTGCTTACTGAATCAATGCTCCTTCCATAATGGAAGAGATCCAATGTAAGCAACCTGCTACCAAGGGTCTGGCTGGTTTTCCTGGGGAATAGAGTCACATTGAGGGCTCTGAATCTCAAGGGAAAGGTACACAGTGCATTCCAATTAAACTTACATTGTTCAAAATATGTTCAGAATGTCTACTTGGAACTGTCTTCAGAGCTCATAAAGGGATATATTTTTTCTTTTGCCCCAAACATGTTACCTACTCTGGGTATATATTACCTCCATAGATATTATGTGTAGTACCTTCTATACCTCTGATATAAATATTCCTTCTGGTTTTAGATTATTTTGTCACTCAGCTTCGATAATCTTTGGTGATTACCAACCACTTTCGGACATTCCTCAATTTCAACTGCTCTCCATATGATCAGAATAATATAAAAAAACTATGCACTGGCCAAAACAGGAAATATATCAAAATTATACACCAAAATAGTGGATTTGTGAGAGAGATCTTTCCTTCCTTATACTTTTCTGAATTTCTGAAATTTCTGTTAATGAGCAGGTATCTCTTTTAGAGTGAGAAAAAGAAGATTGATCCCTCCCCACACCAAACAAAAGAAAGCTGTTCTTTTCTTATATGTTGGGATATACTATGTTCTAAAACATTTAAATGATACTGTAAAAAGATGGTTTTCATTTTTCTTTTTTTCCAACTCGAGCTCCTGGTGACAATTTGCCATCTGAGTGTGCAGGTGTGTTTGAGAACAGCGCGGGAACAACAGTTATTTCCACAGTCTGCAGTAGTGACATTTGGATAGTTTTATAAGTTTTTATTATGTTTCTGGCTATTCCTATCAGTTGCTAGAAGGTGAAAGGCTTTCATTATATTTGTTAATTACCTAGGCAATGATTTAAGAATATATTCATACCTTTTTCATTCTTTCCATGAAATGGTATATAGTTTTTATCTTGCCTTAGCACAAAGCAATTACTTAGTTACTTTTTTACCTCAATTACTGAAATCAATATTCATTTCTTTTATAATTTAATAAATAATAAAAGGACTATATGCTGGATTTACTATACACAGCACTTCAGAGGTGTGTAATTTCAATATGACAACTTTCCTTTTCCCCACCAATCAGTCATCAATGGATGTTCATCAGAACGCATTCCTAGGAAAGTGACAGGTTGAACTTCTTAGAAATTTCAGTTTTATGTGACTAAAACACGGATTTTAATAAATTTGCTGCAGTTTTAAACTTGGAGTAAAGGAGAAGTATCCATTATTATGGCTAAAGGCTGAATAGGCTAATGCCTCCTGCAAAATATCACATGGATTCTGAATAGTTCCACCAATTAGTCAAGGCTGAAGATTTCTTTGATTTTTTAGAATGGTTTTAATAACATAGGTAGTTCATTAAGCACACTCTATCTTTTTTTTTAACTAATAGTTTAATTGTCACTGATTTCAAGTAATTCAGGTGATATGGAGATTTCTTCTAGCTTCCAAATGCCATGATTTGGGAAATTTTGATTGCTAACACAACCTAGCTATGGAATCAAGGATTACCTATGGTTACAAAAGAGAACACTTTTTTCATCTATCCTATTCACTGCAGGATACTTGATCTCTTTGAAAGTTCAGTGTGGAATGTAGCTACCCCATGGTATTTTTAAGACAAAATTGGCTAAACCCCTACTGTAGCAATTGTATTTTCCATTCGAAAGTACTGAAGCTTCTGAGACTTGATAGGCTTTAGTAACTGAAAAATAAATGATTCCCCCAGCCTGAGCTTCCTTTTATAAAAATGAAATTTCATTAACTCCTCCTTGTTCTGTTGAGCTCTGCTGGCACAAAGACACCTGAATCCCATCATCTAGCTGAAACAAGTATTTTTGTCCTTGCCTGGGGTAATAGGCAAGAGGGGGTTGATGAACAGTTGTTTTGTTTCCAGAAAGCAGGAGAACTGCTTTGGTGAACTGGGGCATAGGAACACACAATGCACTGCAACATTTCTTTAGGTGGGAAGGATTTATGCCTGGTTCTAAAAAGGATTCATACCTGTTATTAACCTACATTCTTCGTGAGGTCTTTAATCAAACTATACCAGGTCTACAGTGGAAATTTTAAGCAGCTTGCTTTTGAATGGATACAAAGACTTTTAAATGCTGGATCAAGTAAGTATAAGAGTCAAGATAGGCTGTTCCAGATTTTTACCCAAATGGAACTCCTGGCATCAGCTTCATTAGCTTAACCTGGGCTGCTGTGGTTGGAAATGAAAAGCAAACCAGAAGACGTCAAGTGGGATCCAGTTTTCGGATATACCAATTCTCTGTTGCTCTGTTGTAACAACCTGAGACTCAAGAAATTATATGTTAAAGGGAAGAACATATAATTATGTTTCTGTGGGCTTGTGAGCCTGTAAGTTAGTGCAATTTTGCTTTTCTAAAGTAAGCCTTCCTACGAGGCAAGCTTTTAGAAATTCTCACTCTAGCAAATTGCAGCAGAATGCTATTCTTGTGAAAAATTATATCACTACTTTTCTTCTCTCCCTTTTTAAGTGAAAGATTTTCTTCAATTGACGAGCAGACAGAGGAGTTTCCGTTAAGGTTTGCTTTCATGATGTCTTTAAAGTTTTGAACAATATCTTTTATCACAAGTTTATGAATGGGGGGAAGGCATTTAAATTGAGTGATTCACTGACAATGTGCTAATAAATGTTGGTATTCAAAAACTTCAAAATAATAAGGAGGCTTATTTTAGGACATGCACATGTGAGAGGAGGGTGGTGTGCTGCAGAGTGTATGCTAATTTTAGTGGTCAATCCAACTAGACCACCATAGAGTAGTCACAAAACATTGTTTCTCAAAAGGACAGCACAGAATTTGACTCTGACTACTGCTTCCAAATATGAGGCACTGTGGGGATGCAGGTGTAGGGGCACTGGGAGGTTTCTTTGAGGAGTCTGCAAAGTCATAAAGAAACCCAAGAAGAGCTATTAACCTTCAAAATGGCTTTAAAAATACTAAACTATTCAACCTTGCTTTGTGCTGTTAACATCACACAAAGAATAGCTTAAAGCAATTTGCATGTGTAAATGAAAAAAAGAGGAAAGATACAAAAAGGAAAAAATGAGACGTGGGTACAAAGGTTTTTGAATGAGATTAAAAAAAAAAGGTAGAAGCTGGCAGAAAGAACCTATATCCACAGCAAAGCCTTGCGTTCACTTTTTACACAGGGGCACAGAAATGTTTTGGGTCTTATACTCAAAAGGCTAACTAATGTGAAACCACCCAGAAAGGCATGATGGCACTGCTGGCTATATCACTCTGACTGATTCCACAATTGTGGAAATCTTAACAGGTCTCATAAGGGCAGCCAAAAATCAATCTGAATATTATGCGAGGATTTCAGAAGGCTGTAATAAGGAAATGGGAATAGTTGAATAGATGGAACTGAAGATTATTTCCAAAGTCATTTACAATGTCACATATGCAAACACAGAAAAGATACAATAAAAGGAAGATTGCCTAGCATATCAGATAACTCTCTCTCTCTCTCTCTGTGTCTCTCTCTCTCTCTACATATATTTAAAACCACATTCCTTTAAGTAAATTCACTATGGTTTTACTTCTAGTGATCACTGTATTAATTTAAGCCTAAGAAATAGAATTTGACAAGCCTGGCCCTGAGTAAGAATGAACATTAGAGGTGAGTGACAGATGTAGAGATGTGGGAGACACACTGACACACATGCCAAGAATGAATTCCTGTGTGTCATTTGTACCGGCTGAATGGAGTAAGCAATCTGAATATGCTTCAAAGTGGATCCTTCCAGAGTCTCCTGATAAGACCTCAGCCAGCTAATCTGTTGATTTCTTTCTTGTGAGATTTGGAGCAGTGAACCAGCCAAGATCACCTGGAATTCTGACCTACAGAAATATCAAAGGGATATATTGATTAAAATAATAAAGGAATGAGTTTCATTCAAGATGGTGGAGTGGAAGGACGTGTGCTCACTCCCTCTTAAGAGAGCACTGGAATCACAACTAACTGTTGAACAATCAGTGACAGGAAGACACTGGAACTCACCAAGAATATACCCCACATCCAAAGACAAAGGAGAAGCCAAAATGAGATAGTAGGAGGGGTGCAATCACAATAAAATTAAATCCCATTACCACTGGGTGGGTGACTCAGAAAACAGAGAACAATTATACCACAGAAGTCCACCCACTGGAGTGAAGTTTCTGAGCCCCATGTCAGCCTTCCCAAACTGGAGGTCTGGAAATTGGAGGAGGAATTCCCAAAGAATCACACTTTGAAGGCTAGTGGGATTTGATTACAGAACTTCAACAGAACTAGGGGGAAGAGAGACTCCACTCTTGGAGGGCACACACAAAGTAGTGTGTGCAGGAGGACCCAGGGGAAGGAGCAGTGACCCAATAGAAGACTGAACCAGACATATCGGCTAGTGTTGGAGAGTCTCCTACAGAGGCAGGGGGTGGTTGTGGCTCACTGTGGGGACAAGGACATGGGCAGCAGAAGCTCTGGGAAGTACTCCTTGGCATGAACCCTTCTGGAGTCTGCCATTAGCTCCACAAAAGAGCTTGTAGCTTCCAGTGCTGGGTCGCCTCAGGCCAAACAACCAACAGGGAGGGAACCCAGCCCCACCCATCAGTAGACAAGCAGATTAAAGTTTCACTGAGCTCTGCCCACCAGAGCAACACCCAGCTCTACCCACCACCAGTCCCTCCTATCAGGAAACTTGCACAAGCTTCTTAGATACCCTCATCCACCAGAAGGCAGAAAGCAGAAGCAAGAAGAACTACAATCCTGCAGCCTGTGGAACAAAAGCCACATTCACAGAAAAATGGACAAAATGAAAAGACAGAGGGCTATGTACCAGATGAAGGACCAAGATAAAATCCCAGAAAAACAATTAAATGAAGTGGAGATAGGAAACCTTCCAGAAAAATAATTCAGAATAATGATAGTGAAGATGATCCAGGACCTCGGAAAAAGAATGGAGGCAAAGACTGAGAAGATGCAAGAAATGTTTAACAAAGACCTAGAAGAATTAAAGAATAACACCTAGAAGAATTAAAGAACAAACAAACAGAGATGAACAATATAATAACTGAAATGAAAAATACACTAGAAGGAATCAGTAGCAGAATAACTGAAGCAGAAGAACAGAGAAGTGACCTGGAAGACAGAATGCTTGAATTCACTGCTGTGGAACAGAAAAAAGGAAAAAAGAATGAAAAGAAATGAAGACAGCTTAAGAGACTTCTGGGACAACACTAAATGCACCAACATTTGCATTATAGGGGTCCCAGAAGGAGAAGAGAGAGAGAAAGGACCCGAGAAAATATTTGAAGAGATTATAGTCCAAATCTTCCCTAACATGGGAAAGAAAATAGTCACCCAAGTCCAGGAAGCACAGAGAGTTCCGAGCAGGATTAATGCAAGGAGAAATATGCCAGGACACGTAGTAATCAAACTGACAAAAATTAAACACAAAGAAAAATTATTAAAAGCAACAAGGGAAGAACAACAAATAATATACAAGGATATTCCTTGAGGTTAACAGCTGATTTCTCAGCAGAAACTTTACAGGCCAGAAGGGACTGGTTTGATATATTTAAAGTGATGAAAAGGAAGAACCTATACCCAAGATTACTCTACATAGCAAGGATCTCATTCAGATTGGACAGAGAAATCAAAAGCTTTACAAACAAGCAAAAGCTAAGAGAATTCAGCACCACCAAAACAGCTCTACAACAATACTAAAGGAACTTCTCTAAGTGGGAAACACAAGAGAAGAAAAGGATCTACAAAAACAAACCCAAAACTATTATGAAAATGGGAATATGAATATACATATCAATAATTACCTTAAATGTGACAGGATTAAATGCTCCAACCAATAGACAGAAGCTCATGTAATGGATAAAAAAACAAGACACTAATATAAGCTGTCTACAAGAGACTCACTTCAGACCTAGGGAAACATACAGACTGAAAGTGATGCGATGGAAAAAGATATTCCTTGAAAATGGAAATCAAAAGAAAGTTAGAGTAGAAATACTCATATCGGAAAAAATAGACTTTAAAATAAAGAATGTTACAAGAGACAAGGAAGGACACTACATAATGATCAAGGGATCAATCCAAGAAGCAACTATAACAATTATAAATATATATGCACCCAACATAGGAGCACCACAATACATAAGGCAAATGCTAACAGCTATAAATGAGGAAATCAACAGTAACACAATAATAGTGTGGGACTTTAACACCTCACTTACACCAATGGACAGATCATCCAGACAGAAAATTTATAGGGAAACACAAGCTTTAAATGACACAATAGACCAGAGAGATTTAATTGATATTTATAGGACTTTCCATCTGAAAACAGCAGATTACATTTTTTCTCAAGTGCACATAGAACTGTTTCCAGGATAGATTATATCTTGGGTCACAAATCAAGCCTTGGTAAATGTAAGAAAATTAAAATCATATCAAGCATCTTTTCCAGCCACAATGCTATGAGATTAGAAATTAATTACAGGGAAAAAAACATAAAACACAAAAACACATGGAGGCTAAACAATACTTTACTAAATAACCAAGAGATCACTGAGGAAGTCAAAGAGGAAATCAAAAAATACCTAGAAACAAATGACAATGAAAACACGACTATCCAAAACCTATATGATGCAGGAAAAGATGTTCTAAGAGGGAAATTTATAGCAATACAATCCTACCTCAAGAAACAAGAAAAATCTCAATTAGATAATCTAACCTTAACCCTAAAGGAACTAGATATAGAACAACAAACAAAACCCAAAGTTCATAGAAGGAAAGAAATCATAAAGATCAGAGCAGAAATAAATGAAATAGAAACAAAGAAAACAATAGCAAAGATCAACAAAACTAAAAGCTGGTTATTTGAGAAGATAAACAAAATTGATAAACCTTTAGCCAGACTCATCAAGAAAAAGAGGGAGAGGACTCAAATCAATAAAATTAGAAACAAAAAAGGAGAAGTTTCAATGGACACTGCAGAAATACAAAGCATCATAAGAGACTACTACAAACAATTCTATGCCAAAAAAATGGACAACCTGGAAGAAATGGACAAATTTTTAGAAAGGTATAACCTTCTAAGACTAAACCAGGAAGAAATAGAAAATATGAACAGACCAATCACAAGTAATGAAATTGAAACTGTGATTAAAAATCTTCCAACGAACAAAAGCCCAGGACCAGATGGCTTCACAGGGGAATTCTATCAAACATTTAGAGAAGAGCTAACACCTATCCTTTTCAAACTCTTCCAAAATATTTCAGAGGAAGGAACACTCCCAAACTCATTCTATGAGTCAAGCATCGCCCTGATAACAAAACCAGGCAAAGATACTACAGAAAAAGAAAATTTCAGACCAAAATCACTGATGAATATAGATGCAACAATTCTCAACAAAATACTAGCAAACAGAATCTATCAACACATTAAAAGGATCATACACCTTGGCCACATGGGATTTATCCCAGAGATGCAAGGATTCTTCAATATATGCAAATAAATCAATGTGATACACCATATTAAAAAATTGAAGAATAAAAACCATATGATCATCTCAATAGATGCAGAAAAAGGTTTTGACACAATTCAACACCCGTGTATGACAAAAACTCTCCAGAAAGTGGGCATAGTTGGACCCTACCTCAACATAATAAAGGCCATATATGACAAACCCACAGAAAACATCATTCTCAATGGTGAAAAACTGAAAGAATTTCCTCTAAGATCTGGAACAAGACAAGAATGTCCACTCTCACCACTAGTATTCAACATAGTTTTGGAAGTCCTAGCCATGGCAATCAGAGAAGAAAAAGAAATAAAAGGAACACAAATTGGAAAAGAAGAAGTAAAACCATCACCCTTTTCTGATGACATGATACTATATATAGATAATCCTAAAGATGTCACCAGAAAACTTGTAGAGCTAATCAATAAATTTGGTAAAGTTTTAGGATACAAAATTAATGCACAGAAATCCCTTGCATTCCTATACACTAACAATGAAAAATCAGAAAGAGAAATTAAGGAAGCAATCCCATTCACCATTCTAATGAAAAGAATAAAATACCTAGGAATAAATCTACCTAAGGAGGTAAAACTACTGTACTCAGAAAACTATAAGATACTGATGAAAGAAATCAAAGATGACAAAAAAAGATGGAGAGATATACCATATTCTGGTTTGGAAGAATCAATATTGTGAAAATGACTATACTACCCAAAGCAATCTACAGATTCAATGCAATCCCTTTCAAATTACCAATGGCATTTTGCACAGAACTAGAAAAAAATATATTAAAATTTGTATGGAGACACAAAAGATCCCAAATAATCAAAACAGTCTTGAGAAAGAAAAACGGAGCTGGAGGAATCAGACTCCCTGATTTCAGACTGTAGTACAAAACTACAGTAATCAAAACAATATTGTACTTGCACAAAAACAGAAATATAGATCAGTGGAACAGGATAGAAAGCCCAGAGATAAACCCACGCATCTATGGTCAAGTAATCTATGACAAAGAAGGCAAGGCTATACAATGGAGAAAAGACTGTCTCTTCAATAAGTGGTGTTTGGAAAACTGGACTGCTATATCTTAAAGAATGAAATTAGAACACTTCCTAACACCATACACAAAAATAAACTTAAAATTGATTAAAGACCTAAATGTAAGACCAGACACTATAAAACTCTTAGAGGAAAACACAGGAAGAACACTCTTTGAAGCAAGATCTTTTTTGACCCACTTCCTAGAGTAATGGAAATAGAAACAAAAATCAACAAATGGGACCTAATGAGACTTAAAAGCTTTTCCACAGCAAAGGAAGCTATAAACAAGACGAATGGGAGAAAATATTTGCAAATGAATCAAAAGACAAAGAATTAATCTCCAAAATATATAAATAGCTCATGCACCTCAATATTGAAAAAAACAAACAACCCAATCATAAAATGGGCAGAAGACCTAAATAGACATTTCTCCAAAGAAGACATACAGATGGCCAAGAGACACATGAGAAGCTGGTCAACATCACTAATTATTAGAGAAATACAAATCAAAACTACAATGAGGTATCACCTCACACTGGTTAGAATGGGCATCATCAGGAAATCTACAAACAACAAATGCTGGAGAGGGTGTGGAGAAAAGGGAACCCTCTTGCACTGTTGGTGGGGAAGTAAATTGATACAGCCAGTATGGACAATAGTATAGAGGTTCCCTAAAAAAATAAAAATAGAATTACCATATGACCCAGCTATCCCAGTACTGGGCATATACCCAGAGAAAACCATAATTCAAGAAGATACATGCACCTCAATGTTCATTGAAGCACTATTTACAATAGCCAGGTCATGGAAACAACCTAGGTGTCCATCAACAGACAAATGGATAAAGAAGATGTGGTACATTTATACAATGGAATATAAAGCCATAAAAAGGAACAAAATTGGGTCATTTGTAGAGATGTGGATGGACCTAGAGAGTGTCATACAGAGTGAAATAAATCAGAAAGAGAAAAACAAATATCGTATATTAACACATATATGTGGAATCTAGAAAAATGATACAGATGAACTGGTTTGCAAGGCAGAAATAGAGACACAGAATAGAGAACAAACGTATGGTCACCAAGAGGGGAAAGCTGCGGCGGGGGTGGGGGGGGGTCAGGAAATGTGGTGATGGTGTGATGAATTGGGAGATTGAGATTGACATATATATATACACTAATATGTATAAAATAGATAACTAATGACCTGCTGTATATAAAAAAAAATTAAATTAAATTAAAAAAAAAAGAATGAACATTAGTGAAAATCTTTGCTCTCTGATTTCCTCTTCTGGTTATGTATCTTCCACTTCAGCTCTTGTTTTTAAGCAACCAGAATCCTCATGGTATCCAGGTCAGCTGCAGCTCTCACCTGTAGGGCTTATGTGTCTCTCCACCCTCCTTATATTCCAGCCTTCTTCCCTCTCATTTGTTCAGTTCAGTTCTCATTTGTTCACACATAAAATGAATATATCTCTCTATATATTCTTCCTTCTATTTACCTCATTCTCAAAGGTTCCAGTATTTTTTCCCATTCCTTTTGCTTCATGGCATTTAGTTGACATGGTACACTAATTCACCAAAAGGCATTGTTGCATGTTGATGGATTAATGTTTTGTGCCTCCAAGGGAGTTCTTGAAGATTTGGCCTTATTCTCTAATTCCAAAATGTTGATAACTACTTCAGTAAAGGAGGAGCTGGCTTTGAGTAATAATCACCTCAAGTCACATGTGTGACAGTCAATCCTATCTAAATGTGTGTCAATTCCAGTCTTAAAATTAAGCTGGAGAAGATTCGTATGGGAATCTAGATCTTGGAACATTCACATTGATTTTTTTTTTTCGTTCTGTTGAATCTGCATTCAACAGAACAAAAAAAAAATTGTGTTTCTAAAGCCTTCTAATGGAAGCTTATGGTTATGGGATATGCCTGGTCCTATTTACTCTAAGCTAAGTATGTACACTTTGAGCTATGCTTTTTAGCCTGAGAATTTCAGAAAATCTGAATAAAGAGCTCTGAGAAAGAAATTATATGGAAAAAACAATCATATAGGACATGATAAGCAGGTGACATGGTGGGTGCAATGTCAGACACCAAGAAACCCAAGTTGTGGCTCTAGCTCATTTATGACAAATCTGGTCTATCCCTTAACCTCTCTGGGTGAGATTCCTCAATTATAAGGTGAGGTGATTGTTGATGCTTCTCTGCTGACCCCCTGAGGCTCCATCCACCAAGTGAAACCCACTGGATTAGATAACCTCTTATGCTTTTTCCAGCTGCCCCAAACCACATAGGTTTTGATTATACTTTCCTACTAGAAACTAAAACTGGGATTCAATAGGGTATTTATCGATGAGAGATTCTTTGAGATCAAAGAAACACTTGTTTTCTGTGACACATCTTTTACTAGGAATCCTATGATTGAACTCCTGCCAGAACCTCTGGAATTTAAAATTCTCCAAGGTCGGGCTTCCCTGGTGGCGCAGTGGTTGAGAGTCCGCCTGCCGATGCAGGGGACGCGGGTTCGTGCCCTGGTCCGGGAAGATCCCACATGCCGCGGAACGGCTAGGCCCGTGAGCCATAGCCGCTGAGCCTGCGTGTCCGGAGCCTGTGCTCCGCAACGGGAGAGGCCACAACAGTGAGAGGCCCGCGTACCGCAAAAAAAAAAAAAAAAAAAAAAAAATTCTCCAAGGTATATAATGAATACATATTTAGTATTTTATTTCTCCTAGGGACAAACTTCTTTCTCTTTGAATGCACATAAAAAAGCGAAGCTAACATTTCCGTTTGCCTGAGCAGTGACTGTTCTGTAGAAAGTGAGACTGGGGCTTTCAGGCGCCAAGGCCATTCTTAGCTGAAAGCCTTGTCTCACGTCTCTCTAAGACAATCCTGGATGGGCCAAGTGGGCATTTCCTTGGGGTTTCTCTTTGTTTGGGGGCAGCATCAGATATCTTGTGTTTGCCCAGCTTCAAGACCAAAGAAAGAGCCCGGAGCCAGCGACAGAGTTATCAACGGTTTAATGGATGGGGGATCTTACACATCTGAAGCAAGGTCCTGGAGCAACATCCCACCGTGTGTGGCAGATGGCAGGCAGGACATGGTAGCAGTCTTCGCTCCTGGGGGTAAGGGGAGGTTACTGTTACTGGAGCTCAGAAGTTACTAGGGAAACCAACAGAGGAGTACGCCTCTCACTGCCCCTTTGATAAGCTATCATAGTGGCTAAAGTTAGAACAATCATAGGCTGGGGCCTGGGGCAAGTATGTAAGAAGGTCAATCAGGTGAGTAGGGTGTAGGTGCGGCAGGCACTGGTCGGGTAGAGGATGTACAGAGAGCAAGAGAACAGCTATCTTGAGAGGTCTGACCATACATATGTGTTTGTCATCTCCTCAAACTGTCTCGCTCTTTCAGGCCTTTCTTCTATTTCCTGTGTCTCTCAGCCCTTCAAACCCACTCTCTGTGACTTTCCCAGAGGAGAATTGTGACAGGGTATCAGCCATATCCTCTAAGATAACCTGCTTTTTCCCACAGCTCTTCTAGGTTATGATTATTCCAAGTAACACCTCTTTTAAGGACACTGTTCAGAGTCCTATAGATTAGCTTTGGGAAAACAAATCTATATAAATACTCACTGTCATAATCTTAACTGCCCCCTTAGCAACTTTCTCTTTTTCTCTGAAGCAGAGAAATGATCTGTTGATTTCTCCTTTGGGTCAGAGTGTATTCTCAGATACCCAAAGAGTTCCAGGATGTGACGCTTCTCTCTTTGTGGAGGATAATTCAGGAATCTAGGGAGCTTGGCAAAATCCTCCAATTGATATTTACTTCCTTGGGCAAAGCAACACACGATGAATCAAGGCTCAGAAACAGCTCTGGGCTTATCATAGTTCCTTGAGGTAATTATGCAAAGTAAACTCTAATAAAATCATGGGTTATACACATAAGAACAACTTAAATCAACGCTTCATTTAAGCTCATTGTGATGAGCAGATATTTAGCGTTCATTTCAAGGTAGCGTAATTTGTTCTTCAGGGGAAGACAGATGATGAAGAAAATCACATCCTGAGGGATGACAGGTGACTTGGACCTTGGACTTTTCTAGTGTGTGTGTGTGTGTGTGTGTGTGTGTGTGTGTGTGTGTGTAGTTTTCATTGTCTAATCCTTCAAAGCTGAGAGGTGGGAGGGATTCTAATTATGGACACCTCTATGGAAAGGGACCATGTGTCCTAGAGATGGATGTCTCCACCATCTCTGGTGCATGGCTGCATGTCATCAGACCACTACCTACTTTTCCTTGGAAGGAAGAATAATTCAAACTCATAACACTGAAAGGATTAGGAAATTGTCTGAGTCGGTTTGGGCTGTTATAACAAAATACCATAGCCACACTGACTTATAACAACAGAAATTTATTTCTCACAGTTCTGGAGGCTGGAAAGTCAGAGATCAAGGCATGGGCAGATTTGATGCCTGGTGAGGGCCCACTTTCTGATTCATAGATGGAGGTGTTTTTGCCATTAACCGCACATGTGGAAGGACAAGATTTCTCTCTACGGTCTCTTTTTGTAAGGGCATTAATCCCGTTTATGAGGTCTCTGCCTTTATGATCCAATTACCTCCCAAAGACCCCACCTTCCTGTACCATCACCTTGCAGGTTGTGCTTTCAACATATGAATTTTCAGTCCATTGCAGAAATAGTATACTTTGATGTAGTTTTCTGATTTTGTAGGAGGATTAACTGCATTATAAAGGACTTCAAATTCTTGTCCTTGAAGACCCGTTAAGGTCAGTCATTGTGTTCCCTAATTCCACTCATTTTCAGGTCCTACTGTCTGTGAGATAGAGGCCAGTTCTAACCAGGTTAATCCTCAGTAAGGCAGGAGATGAGCATTAGAAGCCTTATCCATTGGCAGGTGAAATCTGGAACCTTGCCACGTGTACTTGGAGTGTGGAAGACAGTCTGCTTCTGACATGCCACAGAGCAGCTCTGAACTATGACATCTGATTGGCACCCACCTCCTAATCTTTCCCAGGTGTCAGGAAATATCAGTTAGGATCTGGGTTTCTTTATTCTAATACTTCAGAGACATGGAACTCATTATCATTTCTAATAGCCAGACTTATGGTTTAAAAAATAATAATAACATGGATGATGGCTTCAGTTTTATTTAACACATTCATTTAGCATTATGTAGAATGAACTTTTTCAAGCATTTTACGTGGATTATTTTTATTTCATTCTTACAACAATCCTA